>NC_043957.1:19486177-19703677 GCF_902148855.1 Sphaeramia orbicularis | reverse complement strand
AAAACAGAGAAAACTGAAGAAAACATGACTTTTTCAACAAACTCTATCATCATTGATCCAACTCCATGGGTTCAAATCTAATGTAATCTAATGTAATAAATGATGAAAAATCACTTAAGTAGGGGTTAAAAACAGAAAAAACATTCATTTGGGAACTGCCTCAAAAGTAGCATTGGGTCTTTATGGGTTAATATTTGGTGAAAGCTATTTTGTATCTGGTCTGTTAAAACAATGTTTAGTATTCGTCTGACATCTGGCAGCAAAAGTTGGAGCTTAGAAGCAGGAGATACAGAGAGCCGAGTAAAAAACCAACGGAAGAAAAAGGGAATAAAGGCTGACTTTTTACCTTTGCAGATGGAGGACCTTTCTGAACCAGCTGAGCCTTCAGAGTTGGCACCTTTATTCTTTTTCACATCACTATCAAAAAGACAGAAAAGAAGGGGAAGGAAGAGGAACAGGAAAGTGGGTGGGTGGTTAGAATGACAAAGGTGAAAGGTTTCTGAAAATTGTGGCAGCTGTGAGACTGACAGTCTACCACATTAGAAGACAGAAACAAGGACACAGAAACTGCATCAGGAAAGAAACTCAAAAGCCGGAATGAATTCTGGACTCAGCTCGGTTCCCTTGGTTACCGTGTTGTAAGAGAAACTCATTAAATAATAATAATAAAACATTTATTTATATAACACAATTAATAGGACACTTCAAGGTTCTATGTGTGTCAGACGGAGAGAAGACATAGACAGAAACTGGGAAAGGGGACACGGAAGAGGAAAAAAAAAAACAACAACAACAGAGGGAATGTTGAAATAAGGGTTATGTGAACAAAAAACAGAGGGGGATTCCCATTAGAGAGACAGATGAAGGGACGGCTGAGGATGACAGCAACATCTGACAGCTGGCAAGTCAATGATGGACAGAGAGAGACGGAGACAGAGGAGGAAGAAGAAGAGCTCCTATTTCCAATTCACAGCTCTGTCTCTCAGATAAAACCCAGCCAAGAGAGTTCACAACCTTCTCTGTCTTTTGTGTCACATGACGCTTTATCCTGAAGTGTCACACGGGCCTCGGTCTACGTCTACTGTCTCCTCGGTCTCTAAAGGGATGTGGACAGTTCACTGTATGAGACGAGAGGATACGGCCACCGTGATAGGACAGACTGGTGTGTGGTCTGCAGTGTTAAAGCCCTCATTTCAGCTTCTTGGTTCTTTTAGGAGCCAGAAGAGACCATATTTAGACAAGTTGGTGGAGCTGCGTAAGGGGTAAAATTTGAAACGAATATCATCACAGCAACGACTTAGACCTATTTTGAGGCAATGTTCAAAGGATTTTTTTCTCTACACCTAACTTTTTTCAACCCACAAAGACCCAGTACTACTTTTGTGGCAGTTCCCAAATGAATTTTTCTCTGTATTTAACCTTTCTAAAGTGATTTATCAGCATTTACACTCTAGCAGCAAAACTATTGGTTGAATTCATACCAAATTAGGTTTATAGATTGCCAGTGACCCAGAATAGCTCCCATTACATTTTGGAAACAGTAGGTCAAAGTTTCAATGTTTTATGATTTTTTAAAAATCGTTTTTCCCCCCATTTTCTTACAATGGGCAAAATTTTAAATGTCTGTAGCAAAAAAACTATTGGTTGAATTCATACCAAATTGGGTTTCTAGATTGCCAGTGATCCAGAATAGATGTGATTACATTTTGGGAACAGTAGGTCAAAGTTCAAATTTCTTATGAATTTTCAAAATCTTTTTTTTCCCCCATTTACTTAAAATGGGCAAAATTTCAAATGTCTGCAGCAGTAAAACTATTTTTTAAATTCATACCAAATTGGGTTTATAGATCGCCAGTGACCAAGAATAGATGTTGTTACATTTTTAGAACAGTAGGTAAAAGTTTCAATTTTTTATGATTTTTTACCCCCCCCGATTTTCTTATAATGGGCGAAATTTCACTACTCTGTAGCAGCAAAACTATTGGTTGAATTCATACCAAACTGGGTTTATAGATTGGCAGTGACAGTGGCCTAGAATAGAAGTTACTACATTTTGGGAAAAGTAGGTCAAAGTTAAATTATTTGTAAGAATTTTAAAAATCTATTTTCTGATCCCATTTACTTATAATAGGCGAAATTTCAAATGTCTATAAAAACATCAATTTTGTTTCAATTTACTGCAAACTTAGCACATGTATAGAGGTAAATGATATGCTGACATCAGCACACACACTTTAATATATTTAATAGAAAATGGCAAATGGATCGCCAGAGATCCAATGGGAATGGAGAAGTTAAGCCTTTAAACCTAAAATGGTCTGTCTGAACTTTTTTTTTTTTTTTTTTTTTTTTTTATTAAAAGGTATGCTGTGAGTGAGTCATTTTGCCCATTTTTCCAGAGCACTTACAACTTTCAAAATCTAGCAGTCATTTACAGTTTACTGCATGTTATAATTCTGCTAAAATGGGTACGTCTCCAGCTTCTAGTACAGGTGTGAGTGAAATTACCGTAATAACCCAATAAAGCCTCAGGTTTCAGAATCCGTTGGAATTTTTACATTTGCACAAACAGTGAAAGAGTTACAGCCATCCAAACTGCATATGCACAGGGTGTGTCAGCGATGATACGTATAAGATGATTCCTGTTTCCAGTGCAGCAGAATGAGCCAGATTATGGAAAGCCCAATCAAGACCACAAAAAGAAATCTTTTTTTTTTTTTTTTTTTTTTAATTAACATCCTTTTATTGAAGTTTTCTCAATATAATACAAGTGCAGTGCTGAATGGTCCTTACAGAAATCTTAGGTAAACATGCGTGTAAATCAATCGCAGCTACCACCATAGGGAAAAATAAATAAATAAATAAAACAGAACAAAACAAAACAAAGCAAATCAGAGCAAACAACAAACTGCACATAAAATAATCCCTCTTCAGTCATTACAAAAAGAAATCTTTAAGAGATTTTTTTTCCCATTCACAGCAGTCCACTTAACAAATGGTTGGTCTTGAAATATAATCCAAAGTCCTCCTTTTGTCTGAAACCTCAGACAAAGCCAAGTAAAAATGCACTTGTCCTTCAATTAGGCTTATCTAAAGTTCTACAAAGGAGGAGTGAAACCAAATACTAAAGTCCTCAAAACACAGATCACACTTGAAACCATGCAAGCACCACCCAGGAATTTCAGCCGATTAATGAAATTGTGTTTGATTAATGGCAACTTTGCATAATGTATAAACACACTAATTATCTAGCCGCCATAATTAGCACAGAGACTGATGAAGAGTACAAACCAATACCAAATTAATGCTATCATTAGTTAATTTAGCCAAGTTATGCTAACAGACCAGGGACTGTAAAACACTCTCAGTGAACTTCATGAAAATATGCAGAACAGATTTATTTGATGGTCTTTCTGGTGTAACTATTAAATCACAATTACAGATGTGATGTGTCTCCGAAAAAAAAAAGTACCATTCATTAAACAGAGGCCCTGAAAATCTACTTCTATGTGTCAATTACAGTAGTTTCACTCTTAAATGTGCAGAAAAATACATCTTAATGCAATCTGAATAGGGGAGTCATACAAAACTGTATCCTCAGTCAGCTCCATCTACTATCCTTGCATCCAAATGTGTGTTCTATTTTCTCAATTACGAGCAGAAAAGTTCATAACAACCTTGACCACCAGTCAGTTCATTAAAATATGGCGAGTTTAGCCTTGATCCAAGTGAATGTTTGCAATAAATTGTAGGAAATTCTATCAAAGTGTTCCACAGATATCATCATTTCAACATAAATTAGTTAGGGATGCACCAATACTACTTTTTTCCAAACCGAGTATAAGTACAAGTACTTACATTTGAGTACTTGCCAATGCTGAGTACCAATACGAGTATTTAATAATCCCATTCCAGTTCTTAGTTCCTTTTGTAAATGTGTTTTATTGTCGTTGTCATTAGTCTGACTGGAACAAGGTGCTGCTACTGACATTTAATGTGTTGGAATGAGCGTTTCTCAATTAATCCACCAGGGGGCACCGCTCTGAATTAACCATACCGGACAAATACCACGAAGAAGAGTAAAGTTTTTTGAGAAGAAGAAAGTCAGTAATAATAAACATGGAGACGACAGAGGTTACACTAATGTGATACTAATATTGCATATTCGCTGGTAAGGTTTAAAAGCTCAGCTTCAGCAGGTAGAGAAAAGAGAAATGAATGATAAGTTTCATTTTCACTTCTGCTGGCGGCGGTCTGCACCGCTCCGTACCCCATAGTATTATAAGTAGTATGGAAACCGGCTCAGCCCTGGGTAGCTGTCATAAATCTGTCAGTAGTTTTTCTCTAACTCACAGTGGCTCTTTGAACAGATCCTCTACCTCCACAGTTCCCGCTGGTATTCTCTGTCTGGGTACACATCCGCCAGCACCTGGAAAACGGATGGAATGTACACAGAGGACGGACAGAACGCTGCATCCGTATCTGTCTGTGTCTTTAATGTTACTTGCAGTCAGCGTTACTTTTAATACCGTCATTTATTTTGAAAAGTCTCCACACTCTTCATTAGGGATGGGAATCGAGAACTGGTTCTTTTTGGGAACCGGTTCCCAGTAGCTCAGTTCCTTGGAATCATTTGCCTGCCTGCCTAACGATTCTGTTTATCGATTCCGCCTTCATTGCTCATGCGTGATGACGTCACGCGTACACTGCATTGTTTTGGTCAGAACGTAGCCAACATGGTGTTGAGGCAGAAACGGTCTAAGAAGACGACACCAGGTCCAGTTGGAACACTGTCAAGGCTTCCATGTCTTCAAAAGGGTGGAATCCCTCTAGTATGCTCAAACATTTGTTCACAGCATGTGAATCATTTACAGGAATGTCACGTATTTGATACACTACTTAGCGACACTTGTGAATGTAGCAGCAGAGTGAACGCCGGGGCCAGTTCCGGTTCTGGTGTGGGCAACAAACATCGTACCCAAATACAAGTTTCCAAAGGCAGGGGAAAGGAAATGAGGTGCACAACAACGGGAGACGAGCCGAGTCGAACCGGTTCCATGTAGTAGAAATGCGGCAATAGAGGAATTAGTAAAGCGTCTTTAGTTTCACTTTCACTGCATCCTGCTGCCACTGCCCCCCACCCCCCTGAACCAGGCCCAACGTCATCTGTTATTATTATTTGTACATACTGTATATGGTGCATTTTCTGTGCAAAGATGGAAATATAAAAGACAGTTAATGCAAACACACCTGTTTGTACTCTTTTACTCCCTCACCCAATGAGAATCGATAAGGAATCGGAATCGTTAAATTCTTAACATTCCCATCCCTACTCTTCACACTCCCCACACCTTACTCCTCCGCTGCGTACCTGCTGCACTGAACTGTGAATGTCACATGACCGTAAGTGGTATCAGTGCATTTGTATCAGATTGCAAGTACAAGTACACACACTGAGCATCAGAGCTGATGCCCGATACTGGTATTGGATCGGTGCATCCCTAAAATTAACAAAATTAGCGACAGGAACTCAGTCTTACATGTTAGTATGTAGTGCAAAGAATTCAAATGGAGGTCTGACTCAGCTGTGGAGCCGGCGTCATCATGTTTGTGACACTCCCACGGATGCCGCTTGTTCATAACCTGTTATAATATCAGAAACTGTTGCTGCTTTTCAACACAACACAATGAATGCTGTCAGCACATTTCAGCTTTTACTGCAGTGCTGTGAAATAAAACTGGGTTACATGCTATGTGTTTTGTCTTACTTTATTCACCCGATTTATTTGACACAATTTCATAATAAAGAGGTGTTATTCTTTTCCTCTGCAAATCACGGGTGTCATCAGAAGTTAGATTCAATTACAAACGCACAAACTCATTTCGCTTACAGTCAAAATTACTCAAACTTACAGACACTGTGGACTATCAAACAGAACAAATAATGTACAAAGCTAAAAACAATCTATTACCTACAAATTATTAGGGAAAATAAATTTTAATCTTCATTTAATATGTACAACAGTGAGACTGTGGAACAGATTCAATATAGAGTTCAAGCAATGTCCGAGCATGAAACAGTTTAAAATGAGGTACAAAGACATGATCTTTCCGAGCTACAGGGATGAGGGAGGTGTTGGGTGTCACTGGGTGTTATAAGGATGTACAAGTGTATTTGTGGTATGTGTAGTGCTGCAACAATGAATCGATTAAATCAATCCTTAAAAGAGTTGGCAACAAATCCGGCGGTTGATTCTTTGGGTCTTGAGCATGTTAGTAGTGAGGTATGCCCAACAAAGGATCAATTATTTTTTAGATATAGTTATGATGGAGAGGTCAGTGGCCCGGATGCATGCAACCAGTCGAAAAACCCTTAGTATGTGGGATGCTGTTTGTCTTATAGTTAAAGAAAGAGTTTAACAATTATCTATGTCACAGGTGTCAAGCATGCGGCCCGGGGGCCAAATCTGGCCCACCAAAGGGTCCAGTCTGGCCCTTGGGATGAATTTGTGAAATGTTAAAATTCCACTAAGATATTAACAATCATTTTAGTTCAGGTTCCACATTCGAACCAATTTAATCTCAAATGGGTCAGATCAGTAAAATACTACCCAATAACCTATAAATACTCATAACCCCACATTTTTCTCTTTGTAAATGTGAATATTTTCAGGTATTTACACTAAAACAAAGTATAATTTCACAAAAAAATGTGAACAACCTGAAATGTCTTAAGAGAAGTAAGTGCAATTTTAACAATATTCCACCTGTTACTAAATGTTTTGTGCATTTGTAGACGTACTGTGATCTGTAAGTTACATATGAAGTACATGTGGAAATGATTAACTGAAGCATGATATTGTTAAAATTACACCTATTTTTTCAGTTTGTTCACGTTATTCACATTGTTTGAAAGGATAGTTTGTAGATGTAAACATTTTCATAATGTAATTTTACTTTTTTCACTCAAACATAGAGGAAAGTTTGGAGTTGACATTATTTATATATTATTATGTTACTATTTTACTGGTTCAGCCCACTTCAGATCAAAGTTAGCTGAATGTGGCCCCTGAACTGAAATGACTTTGACACCCCTGATCTATGACTATCCTGCAAATTATCTGCAAATTATTTTCTGTTTCATCTATATATGTGTACTTGTTTTTAGTAGTGGTTTTCGTATTTTGAGATCCAGGTTGGATTGGTATGAGGGTCGGCCAAGTGGTTTGCGCTGCCGTTCTGAAGCGGCATGTGGGCTGCGCCGTAGCTTTTTGTTAGCAGTTGCTTTTTGTTTTACCAGGTGAGTCCGGACGTCCTGTTTTCGATTTTTCTTTTGACAGCCTTTAGTTGTGGGGTTGTGTTTATTAGGGTAGGGGTAGCGGTATGCGGCCAGGTCCGACGGTCCTGTACAGGGTTGGTCTGAGCCACATACCCTCCTTTTGTTAAGTTTGCGGGCTCACTTTGGTCCTTGTTTTTCCTTTGCAGCTTTGTTTTTTTTTTTTTGTTAAGGGCAGGGAAAGAGTTAACAATAGGAAGTCTACACTTACCTTTGAGTAAAAAAAATAAAGAACTTTGTAAATTGAATCCTTTCGCCTCCTGTGTCCTATGTTAAATATGTTGCAACCTTCGGGTCATAACACATGTAAACCTAGCTTAATATAGCCTACATGTCATGATTACTTTAGCCCGCTAGCTAGTTAGACACTATCATTGTAATTAGAACGTTTTCACCCATCTCTGTTTATCAGGCCACCAGACTAACATTACCTATCGTAGACTGGAACTAATACATACAACGCTAGTTTGATAGTCTATAACCGGAGCTGGTTGAAGACCATAGCCTGATAATATCTAGTCATAACAAGTCTAGGTAGCGGGCTAGTGCCCGCTAACTAAACCCACAGCTATTGCAGGGATGTAATCATTAGTGACTTTCTGCAGTTTATGTTGCTTTGGGTTAAATACCGATCTTTCAGAATTTAGTCCGATGAATTGTCTGTTTATCCGATGAATTGATAAGTTATTAAAATAATCTACAGATTAATCGATTATTAAAATCATTGTTAGTTGCAGCCCCAGGTATGTGTATATGTGTATGCATGTGTATGTATATATGTCTGTGCATGTATATGTATGTACATATATGTGTTATTGTGTTATGGATAAATTATACTTCTTCATAAAAATATAAAGTAAGAAACTAAATTATTTAACAATAAGTATCAGGCATTAGGGTATAGATAAGTTTAGACTAGGAAGCTTATTATTGTTAATAATTATGTGAGGAGAAGGGGTGGGAGTTTATAAGTTATACTTCTCACTCCTTTTCAAATATGTATTTTATGTCTTATGTTTAAACACGGTGGTGCAATGGATAGCACTCGTGCCTCACAGCAAGAAGGTCCCGGGTTCAATTCCAACACCAGTCCACGGGGGGTGGGACCTTTCTGTGTGGAGTTTGCATGTTCTCCCCGTGACTGCGTGGGTTGTCCCCGGCTTCCTCCCACCGTCCAAAAACATGCACTAATAGGTTAATTGGTTAATCTAAATTGCCCATAGGTGTGAATGTGAGAGTGATTGTTTGTCTCTGTATGTTCAGCCCTGTGATGAACTGGTGAAACGTCCAGGGTGTACCCCGCCTTCGCCCGAAAGTAGCTGGGATAGGCTCCAAGTGACCCCCGTGACCCTAGTGAGGATAAAGCGGGTTCAGAAAATGAATGAATGTTTAAATGTTTTGTCTGTTTATTTCGTTTTCTTTTTTTTTTTTTTTTTTTTTACATTCCTATTCAAAATAAATACTTCAGTCAATCAATAATCATGAAATAATAATGAATAATAATGAGCTAAAAAATCTGATTTACAACATTTCACAGAATAATCTAATGTAAATTGACTCCATGTTATTTTACATGCATTATTCTGACTGGTGTCAAGGTGATTTTCAGCTTCACAGGTTTCTTGTGAGCACAAGGCCGATTGTTGACTTTACGGGACCCTAAACTGAGTTTGATTTTAGGTCCCTACCTCCACAGGGCTGCCAATACTATTGACTATAGTTAATACTCAGTCATCACACACCTACTATAAATCTTACACACTCATAAGTTTTATAGCTGTAGCTGGGTCACTTACATCAGACCAATATTACCATGTTATGTTTTGACCCGTTTATAGATTTAATCATAGAGGATGGCTTAAAAAGAGCGGCTTGCTGTTAATTTGTAGGTCAATATTAAAAGTCATTGAGTACAATGTGGCATAATTAAAGTGGTGTACTGAAAAGTAATAAAATAAATAAGCAAACAACACATTAACTGCAAACAAGGTAAATGCTTTAAAAGGGCCACATGTAGTATGTATATTTTCAAATATTAAAAATGATGGAAAAGTATCATTAGAATGTTTAGTACTAAAGTACTAATACACACACTGAAATAATTTAACCAAGTTGTATTTTGAAAAAAAAAAAAAAAAAAAAAGTAAAATGAAATAATAGGTACAATGTACCTTCTGTTGCAGAAACATTCAAATATTAACCCTTAGTGGTCTGAGCCTATTTTGGCCGTTTTTCAGTACTTTTGATTTTGCCTTTATATACTATATAAACAAATGTTTACTATACCCATGTTTGGTATCTTTTTTTTCAGCACAACTTCATCTATATCATCTGCCTATTATTTTTTTCACTTTAACCTACTATATTAACATAACAGGCCAGAAAAAAAAAATAAATAAATAAAATCCAATCTAAAAAATGTACATACTTTATTGCACAAATAACACAAAGATGCTTAACGAACCTTTTCAAAGACTTTAGAAGTGAATATTGGTTCCAAATATTAGGTATATAAAATCAAAATTGTAATAAATTAAAACTATACTCAAATATTTGACATAAAAGCAGATCTTTACATAGGCGTTTTTTCCCCTAAAAGTGCCATAATTAAACCCGGTTATCATGATAATTAGAATTTAAACAGTAATAATAACCGTCTGCAATTTTACTGCGGTTTATCGTTATACCAGTAATCGTTACATCCCTAGTACAGACATGAACTGAATTTATTTCCAGCTATGGGCCGGGTGTTTATGTGTCCACTAGTGAGTCACTTTACTGGTTTCCCATGGTGAGGAAAACTAACACCACAGGTCCTTTGACCAAAGCATCAGAAAGTGACCAGATGGAACGAGAACCATTAAGAAACAACTTTTAGAGTCAAAGAAAGTGACTCTAGAAGTCCTAGCTAGAAGTCCTGTTGTTGTTTTCTCCACTGGACACAGCTGTAAATGAAAAGAATGGAGTTAGATGCTGAAATGGCAGCGTTTCTTCTACATGGGTGAGTTTGATTGTGAGGCTTGTGATGGCATAAAGCTATTATGGGATGTTATTATGTTTGTTAAGTTGCTGTTTGTTGATCCACACTTCAGACTAAACTGTGACAGTTCTGACCGTGTTTGTTCAATTCTAAATAGATCTTTAGTTCAGCTATTGACAACACAAACCATACAGAAAAAGAGGGGATTTGCGGTTTTACTGTGGCTAAAAACAGAGCTAAGCTAACAGAGCTATAATGTAAACTATCAGCTGACGCAACGTGATCATTTTTAGACACCGCGTTTATTTCTGCCAAATAAACATGGATGACATAAATAATAAGACATATTTGTACAAATACAGGGGATGTGACAATATGGACACTGACCTCTCACCAAAGAAAATAAGCAAAAGGGGAGAGCTACGGGCATGCAGGGAATTTACACATGAACACTACTGGGGGACACATGAAGAAGAGGTGGGTGTGGCTGGAGGACTAGCACCCCAAACAGACTGTACAATAAGCAAGACACCAGATATGTATAAACTGTGAATGGAAAATGACAATTTAACCCAATTTTGCGTAATTATTAGGCCTGTAACAGTACACGTACCGAACTGAACCGTTTCAGTACGCACCTGTTCGGTTCGGTACACAGCTGTACCGAAACGGCACAGTATGATGAGAAAAAGAAAAAGGTACGAAAGACGTTGTTCGATGCAGAACTTTAAATCCACGCAAGTTTCACACGGACATATTGAAGGACGCACACATTGACCCAAAATATGAAATAGCAGCTGATATAAGGTTAAAAAAAACAACAAATATGATGTGAACCTGGAAGGAAGAGACTGAAGACCCTCCACCATCAGTACAGTCCAGTTTGGGTCAGTTCAGGTTCAGGTGAAAGACAACAACGAGGAGAGAGACGTTAATAAGATGGACGTTGTTTGGCCCCTAGGAACTACGGTAGTTCTAAAACACTTACACTATCTGTCTGTCTTTCACGCATGCTGTATAATAGAGGAATAAATAGAACGTTGAAAGTATGTAAAGTTTCACCTTTGTTTCACGACAGCGTTCGTTTGGTTAGTTATGGACCGCACCCCCAGGTATATAACTGTGCCTACCCCCCGGCTCCGACAAAAAAAACAAAATCCCCCGTGCACACAGGCACACACAAATACACACAGTGGCCTAAACAGTTTGTTCTCTGTCCTAAAATAAATAATTTGGTTCATTGTGTTGTCAATGTTGCTCTTCAGTTTGTTTAAACAGAATACCAGTTTGTCCTCTTGTTAATATTGCACTTGATGTGGAATTTTTTTGTTATTTTTCTGCAGAATGTGAACTGACAGAACTGTGATTAGATTTTTCTTGTTTGTTCGAAACTACCTTTCAGGGAAAAGTGCAATACTAATGTTTAAAATACATTTAGTAATATTAAGAATTTGATTTGTAGAGGCAGAATTGTATTATTCTTGTTTTTCTATATTCTATTGTCTCCAAAAACTGGGGGAAAAATGTTAAAAAAATTCATAAATGCATTAATAGACATTTAGAGGGGTTTTCTTTCTTCCCGTACCGAACCGAAAAAAAACCCCGAACCGTGGCTTTGAAAACTGAAAACATACCGAACCGAAAATTTTGTGTACCGTTACAGGCCTAGTACTTATATAAAGATATATACTGAACGGTTACATACACAGTGTTGATTCGTTGGTGGCTTTGGTTTAAAGTGTGTTCTTTTATGTGACTTCCACCTGCTGTTGAGAGTTTGGAACATCAATACAATGTCGATTCCCTTTAGTTGCTCTGTTGTCCGTCTAGGTCTGTTAACACGTGTGTTGTACTGTCTTGTATTTGTAATAGCTGCGTTACGTGAGTATCTGTTTTTTATGTTGCACCTTGGTTGTTCTTCATTTGTCAAATGTCACTTGTTTGCAAAAAAAACCCCAAAAAACCTAAATTGAATTAGTTAACATCAACAAATGAGCAGATCCTAGCACAAAACTCATGTGAGCATCTTATCTTACCTCAAACTTTTTAAATATAATGAACAAAAATTCAGAGCAATTAAAAAACAACATTGCTTATATGTAAGGCTAAATCTGAATAAGAACATGCACTGTAAACTGGAATAACATGTTCTTCTTCAATAAACTTTTTCTTTAGGAGCCTTTTACTTGATTTCTAGATTCACACATATTGCGCAACACAGATGCACACAAATATGCAAACACATTCCAGCTTCATTTTTGTTTTATCCAGAGAACTGTTTATGCCTGGGGATGTGGAGATGGACGAGCCAGTGGAGAGAAAGAGAGAGAGAGAGAGAGACTGTGGAAGAAAGGCATGCTGGGAAATTAAAGGAGGCCAATGTGAGAAGGTAAAACGGCGACTGTTAGAGACGAGTATCTGCTGAATGTTACTGACAGCTGAACGATATGTGTGCAGTGATATGGATGTGTGTGACCTGTGTCAGAGGTGGAGAGAAAAAAATAAATAAACAGTCTGCCGTTTAAGTCACATGATCACATTTATGTTTGTCATTCAAGGCCGAAGGGAAGGAGTCATCGCTGGTGGAAGTTCCACTACCAGAAAACGGGTGAACAAATGAATGTGTTTATTTCAGTTTCCTAATTTAATTCTTAGAATGGCCCTGACTCTGGATTAATAAAGTATTATGAAACACAGTGAGAGAATGGAGCTGCTGCGCTAAACGAACCTTACAGCAATAATGTTCACTGACTTGAGCATTAATAACCTGACCGAGCAGAAACAGAGGTCAAAATAAAGGTCCCTGAACATAAATGTCACTGACTATGAAGGAATCCCACCATAAATAAAACATGTTAATATTACTAATAATGGCAGTTTAATTCCAGTTATGACAACATTTGCTAATGATTGTTTCAGGATGTGGCGGTGGTGGTGGGGGGGTCTAATTGTGGAGAAGCAATTCATTTATTTATATTTTTCGAGCGGTGAAGTGTGAGCCTCGTCCGCTTGGTGGGACTGCGAGCGGGACTGCAAAAGGTCAAAGTCATATATTTTCATTTCGAAATAAATAAATACCAACTAATAGCTACATCTGATGAAACAAAGTCGTAGAATTTCAGTGATGTTATGTTTTCTTTTTGCTGGTATGTTCTTTACCTGATATGTAACTTATATCTTGGCATTAGTGATGAAATAAAAATAACATATATACAGATAAATGTGGACCAGCGCTACTGTTGTATCAGTTCCCAAATGAAATGTTCTCTATATCTAACTTTTTTTTTAAGTGATTTATTACCATTTATTATAATATTATCCTCTGTATTTTGCATGTTATCAGTATAAATCAGGTATTTTCCTATATTTAATTTACTTATCATGTAGATGTTCATAAAAGCTCAGATTAAAGTTGAGGGGTATTACAGGGTGGGGAAGCAAAATTTACAATGAACATTTAGTTGTTTTTTCTCAGCAGGCACTACGTCAATTGTTTTGAAATCAAACATATATTGATGTCATAATCATACCTAACACTATTATCCATACCTTTTCAGAAACTTTTGCCCATATGAGTAATCAGGAAAGCAAACGTCAAAGAGTGTGTGATTTGCTGAATGCACTCGTCACACCAAAGGAGATTTCAAAAATAGTCGGCGTGTCCATAAAGACTGTTTATAATGGAAAGAAGAGAATGACTATGAGCAAAACTATTACGAGAAAGTCTGGAAGATACGATTAAAGAAGAATGGGAGAAGTTGTCACCCGAATATTTGAGGAACACTTGAGCAAGTTTCAGGAAGCGTGTGAAGGCAGTTATTGAGAAAGAAGGAGGACACATAGAATAAAAACATTTTCTATTATGTCAATTTTCTTGTGGCAAATAAATTCTCATGACTTTCAATAAACTAACTGGTCATACACTGTCTTTCAATCCCTGCCTCAAAATATTGTAAACTTTGCTTCCCCACCCTGTGTATTACAAACATAGAAAACTGAAGAAAATGTTACTTTTTCTGCAAAATCTATCATTAACTGAACATAAACCCAGTGTGTCCATCCACTGTCATTGATCCAACTCCATGGGTTTTAATGGTGAATCAATGTTGTAGAAGATGACGGTGTTTCCATGTTCACTACGGAGCCTCTGAACGTCCAAATGGGTCATAACGGATGACCATGAAAAGATGACAAACGGTATTTTAAACCAGTTATTTACAGGATTAGTGGATTACTAGATATTTTATGTTTTTGATCAGTAGATGCTTTTGGTCGCTGGTGGATGTTTGGATCTTTATGGACAGAAGATTTTCAGATTTTCAGATTTGACCACAGCATCCTAAAGTTTTTCAATGTCTGTTTTATTGCAGTATGTCGGGCGTTGAGCAACACAAACATCACAAATAAAACTAATTGGGAGAATGGACATCTCTACCACGGTATGCCTTATTTACATAAATAATTTATAATGAATTGCATGTGTTAACCCATTAAGACCCAGTGCTACTTTTGTGGCAGCTGTCAAATAATTATTTTCTCTATATTTAACCTTTCTTAAGTGATTACAATTTATTATAATATTATGTTATTTACTTGAAATTAATAAATAAATGCAAAATAAAAGCACCTCTGTCATGTCTGACTTTTATTGGATAACTTATTTCAAGATTTTGTACCCCCACCCCGGCAGCATAAAATTAAACTAGTCCATCCATGTCATGTGACCAGAAGTGTAGTGATTCCAGTTAGCTGTTTTTATCATGTTAGCCACAGTTTAGTCTGCGTCATTATCGATTTTGCTCATTAATCCAATTCCTTATTGATTCTCATTGAGTGAGGGATTAAAATAATACAAACGGGTTTGTTTGTATTAACTATCTTTTATATTTCCATGTCTGCACAGAAAATATAACATATATAGTATGCACAAATAATAATAACAGATGATGCCAGGCCTGGTTCCAGATGGTCATATATGAGGTGGCAATCAGGAATGGGGGGGGGGGGGGGTCACACCATATGGCTATACAAAGTGAAAGTAAAACTTAAGATGCTTTACTAATTTCTCTATGTCTCCCACTGTTGTGCACCTCATTTTTCTTGTCCCTACCTTTGGAAACTTTTATTTGAGGGAGCAGAATGTTTGTCCCCCCCCCCCCAAACCAGGATGGTTGCTCTGCTGCTAGATTCTCAAGTGTCACTAAGTAGCGTATCAAACATGTGACATTCCTGCAAATGAATTACATACTGTGTGGACCAAGGTTATAATAGTTTTGGATTTTTCGTTATAGTTTAGTTTTATTTCGTTTTGCCTTTTTTCCTCTAATTCAGCTAGTTTGAATTAGTTTTTAGAGCAGGTTTGCTAGTTTTTTTTTGTTTTTTTTTTTTTTTCTAAATGCTTAGTTCTACTACAGTTTACTGTAGTTTCAGGTTTTGTTTTTTTTTTATATATTTTTATCTTCCTTGCTGTGGTATTCAAATAAATCCCAGACAGGACTCTGCTGCTTTCTCCCAACTTTAGTCTCCATGTTTCCAGGTAGTGTGGGGACGAGAAGACGACTCTAAACGACAAGTGACAAGAAGCGACAGACTGTGAAGTGTCGTACGGTGCCGCTAGCTAAAATTGCCCGAGCGAAATAAATCGATTTCATATCAATCCGACATTGAGAAAGATGAAAACGAAGAGAATTTTATCTGTAAATTTTATACATTTTAGTTAGTTTTATAAGCACACAATACAGTTTCAGTTATTGTTTTTTTCTCTTAATTATAGTTTTTATTAATTTCAGTTAACGAATGTTTTTTCAATTCTAGTTTTCGTCATTTTGTTAATTTTCATTAACGATAATAACCTTGGTGTGGACAAACGTTTGAGCATACTGGAGGTATATTACCCCTTTGAAGAAATGGAAGCTTTGCAAGAGTTCCAAGTGGCCCTGGTGTCATTTTTTAATGTGAAATATAGCCATACTGTGGAGCGTTTCTACCGCGACGCCATGTTGGCTACATTCTGAACCAAAACAATGCAGCGTACATGTGATGTCATCATGCATGCGCAACAATGTCGATGCGCAGAATCGTTTAAGCAGGCAGGCAAACGATTTCAAGGAATTGAGCTACTGTGTTTCCATTCCCATCCCTAGGTTCATTGTCAGCTCAGGTCTTACCGTTTACGTAAACCTGCTGACTGACAAACGGAAAATGGCAACGAAAATACAACTTCCTTAGCAGATTCATGGATGTGACGACACAGAGGTAGTAACACACCAGTTCTGGTTGCTCCAATAGAAACGAAACAGAACCAGGAAAAGACAAAAGAGGAACAAAGAAGAAAACACAAAGGAAAGATGGATGAGGAGTCTGCAGAAAAACAAAGAATAACGAAAGACTGAGGCTCTGATGCATTACTGCTGGCAAATTAGCTAAACATAGAAGCTACTACATAACTGTCTCTGTCTCTCACACACACACACACACACACTCTGGCTGTTGTAGCTCTTCCTTATGCATCAGTATTGTGTTTGCTCCTCTGTGGTCGCCTTGACTGTGAATGGAGAGGACAGAGCAGAGGGGCCGGCTGTTTATTGTTATCCTCTCAGACTAGTGTGTATAAAGGCTAAAAACACAGTGACCGGTGAGCCCAGGAGCAGTGTGAGTGACTCAGACTCAGCTGTTCTCCATCAGTGGGAGGTCTGCAGTGTGGGATATCTGATTCGTTGTGAAAAAATAAATAAATAAATAAATAAATCAGGTTGGCCGGCGGCAAGCTTAGGGCGCACTAAGCCGGTCATGGCAGCCTCGGTCTGACTTTAGTGAATGTCATCTCTCTCGACTGTTAAACAGCATATGTTTCATATGTGTAAGGTAATGTGCGATGTATGTTTAATGGGTTTGGAAAGACGTCGCAGAAATGTATGTTGTGATCAGTGACGGTAGGATGTGATGAGTCATTTAGAGAGGGAAGAAAATAAAAGTAAAGAAGGAGGATCGACTCTGGTTTGTGATCAATAAGTCAGAAGCAAAAAATACCTGCACATGGAACACACATGACTTGGCTTTAACCCTTTAACCCTTTCATGCATACTAGTCACTCCAGTGGACAGCTATTCTACAGCTGTTCTCTTATATATTCATGGATTTTGTTGTTCTTTTCGTTTTTTTTTTGTTTTGTTTTGTTTGGTTTTTTTTTTAACACATATCTTTGTTGAAGTTTTAAGACACTCCATATCTTTTCTGACATGAATTGGTAACATTATGTAGATCTCTCTTGAGCATAAACCCCCAGAATCACAAGCCCTCCCCATAGTTTTCACACAATTTTTCAGTAAATACATGTTTCTGTGCATCAAAAATTAAACGTGTGGTGTCCAGCTGAGTGGACATTTTTGCAACTTCATGAAAAATAGGTTCATAAGATTTTTATTATTATTATTATTATTATTATTATTATTATTATTATTATTATTATTATTTTTGTAATGTATTTTTTACATTTTTTTAATTATTCAATTTTTTTTTTTTTTTTTTCAGAAGAAATTTTCAATTGCACTGTTTTTCATGCCTAAAGAGGAAGAAAAACACTCAGGAAAAAAATTTGATTAAGGTTCTCATAATTCGTGCATGAAAGGGTTAAACTACAGGTGTCAAACATGTGGCCCGGGGGCCAAATCCGGTCCACGGGATGAATTTGTGAAATGCAAAACTTACACTGAAGATATTAACAATCAGTGGTGTCAAAATTATTTTAATTCAGGTTCCACATACAGTCCAATTAGATTTCAAGTGGGTCAGACCAGTAAAATATTATCATAATAACCTATAAATAATGACAACCCCAAATTTTCTTTGTTTTTTTGGTGTAAAGAAGTAAAATTACATGAAAATGTTCACATTACCAAACTATACTTTTACAAAAAATGTGAATAACCTGAACAAATATGAACAAATTGAAATGTCTTAAGAAAAGTAAATGCAATTTTACCAATATTCTGCCTGTTACTAAATGTTTTGTGCGATTGTAATGCACATGTGTAAATGAAAAACTGATAAACTGAGGCATAATATTGTTAAAATTGTACTCGTTTTTCTTAAGACAACTCAACTTGTTCATGTTATTCAGATTTTTAAGGAAACTTTGTAGATGCAAACCTGATCATAATATAATTTTACTTTTCCACAGTTATTATTTTACTGGTCTGGCCCACTGGAGATCGAATTGAGCTGAATGTGGCCCCTGAACTAAAATGAGTTTGACACCCCTGCTTTAAACCCTAAGTCTAAAATGGTCCACCTGGACTTTTTGTCTTATTTTGACTATAATATCTGGTGTAATGATGATTGATAAATTAACATGGAAGCCATGGTAACACTTTATAATAAGTACACACAATGAAGCGTTAGTTAAGCATTAACAAATACTGAATTCATCATTTATAAAGCATATTTCTGACATGAATACTCATTAATATATGGTTTAAAGCACAACTAGAAAGGTTTTACTCATCATTAATAAGCTCATCTACAATGTGCTTAATGATTATGTTTTCATACTTTATAAATTATGGATTCATCGTTTAAAAATGCTGTACGAACCAGTTATGACGTGCATTTATGCTTGCACGTACACAATTCAGACATGTACTAATGGTTAGTGAATATGTTAGTAGTTATTTTATACTAACTCACACATTTATTTTCCAGTAGATGTCTCATAAATAGTTCTTAATACAGAAATCCATTATTTCAGGTAGTTATAAAGCACTTCCTACTCATTAATTAATTATATGGTGTGAGCTCATCTATAGTGTGCACTATCTATGCCATTTAAAGCATTTACAAATGAGATTTTCTGAATCTGAATCCATAATTTATAAAGTATGAACATACAATCATTAAGCACATTGTAGATGAGCTTATTAATGATGAGTAAAACCTTTATAACTGTGCTTATAAACCATATATTAATGAGTATTCATGTCAGAAATATGCTTTATAAATGATGAATTCAGTATTTGTTAATGCTTAACTAATGCTTCATAGTGTGTACTTATTATAAAGGGTTACCGGAAGCCACATATTGCTTATGTAAAAAAAAAAAAAAAAAAAAAAAGTGTCTAAAAATATTTCTGTATTGAGTAAAGCAAAATATGTGTTGGATTATAAACCAATGAGAATTCTATATTGTTCACTTATTCTGCCATATTTGAGTTATTGTATCAAAGTATGGGGAAACACATATATGAATAAGACAAAGCCATTGTTTTTATTACAGAAAAGAACAATAAGAATCATGTATAATGTTAATTTCAGGGAACATACAAATGAGTTGTTTATTAAATCAGGATTGTTTACGTTTAAAGAGTTAGCTGAATTAAGGACATTGGTGTTTGTGTTTAGCGCAAGAAACTGACTTTTGCCAGTAAATTTGCAGAGATTTTTTTTTTTTTTTTTTTTTTGTATCACAGGTGGAAAAACACAGAAGGAGGTTTAATTTTAAACAGCAAAGGGTTCAAACTAATGTGAAAGCAGATGTGTGTTTCTGTTGTGGGTGTCAGGATGAGGAATTCTTTGGCAATGGAAGAGATGAGCTGTACAAATATTTTTCAGTTTAAGAGGTTGTATGAGGAAAGAATAGAGAAGCATTATAAAAGCATGTAATGAAATAATTTTACCTATGGATTTTGGATTTGTTTTATTTTCATTGACTATCATGTAAACGGTTTACTGTAATAGCTGTAATGGAAACGTATCTGATGTAAGCAGATGTTTCAAGAAAGGGGCAGGTATTATAAGTTTTCTTCATCCTGCTCATTTCCAATCATTTAGATTGGAATGAAAAAATGAAATGAAATGAAATAAAAAGGATATAAAATATGCTGTGAGTGAGTCCTTTGGCCTTTTTGCCAGAACACTTAGAACTTTCAAAATCTAGCAATCATTTACAATTTACTGCGTGTTACACTTCTGCTAAAATGGCTTCTCCAGCTTCTAGTACAGGCTTGAGTGAAATTACCATAATGATCCAATAAAACCTATAAAGTGCAACATCTCAGGTTTCAGAAATAGTTGGAATTTTTCCAATTGCACAAACAGAGAAAGAGTTACAGCCATCCAAACTGCATATGCACAGTGTGTGTCAGCGATGACACGTCAGGTTTTAAAGAGTTAACATGAAGTTGAAACGTCAAGGTTCTAAACCCATTGATCAAGTCTTTTTAATTCTATCAAAGCAGTTTGGCTTGGTATATTTGTGTTCTGACCTATTGACCACAAAGTATAATCTAATCTTTGTCTTCATTTGTTTGATGTCATGATATGTCCTTGGAACCAAACAGTGTGTTTTTAAAAACCAGTATTCCCAAAATAGCATTTCATCTGCTAGGGGCTGTCTATGGACTTTAAAGACAGAAGTCGCTTTTCCATTGGACATCTGCGCAAACTTTACTTATATTTACTAAATGTCGAAAAAACAGAAGTGCGTAATGTTGGTTTTTCCATTAAATTACAAATGCGATGATTTTATGGCAAGATAACAGGAGAAGTCGTTCCATAAACATGGCGACGAACATAAATATGGTGTTGATTTACAGATATATTCATTATTGTTATATATTACCCCTCTATCTTGTACTAAATTAAAAAATGATTGGGTTTCCTGGTGTGTCCACACATACCGCGACATGTTTCTTCTTCTTCGTCACTTGTTGTAACGTCCGTCAACATTCGTTTTTTTAAATTCACCTGACTCAAGTTGTGAAAAAAGGCCTTTCCATTACAATTTTGCGTGATATACCATTTGCGCTACACTTGAAAAACCACCTCTTGCCAGCGCAAAAACTTTTAATCAAAAAATGAGACTTTTGGCGAAATTGTTGTTTTTCCATCAGGTAAATTTTTATTCGCAAGTTATATTTGCACAATTTGAGGGTCAATGGAAAAGCAACTAGTTACTACTTAATTTATAATGTTGACAGATTTGTTAAAAACTGCTATTTTTCATTTATAAATCACTTGAACATAAAATAAAATTAGCTGACTGGTGTCCAGTGTTGGCAGTAACATGTTACAAAAGTAATGCATTACAGCAACAGATTATTTTTTACTGTAACGCAGTAGTGTAAGGCATTACTAATCAATTTTCAGTAATATCTGACTTAGTAAATGAATAGTGTGTAATAGCGCGTGCATTACAATAACTTTTTGCCCATAATTTAATTGCTCAAATGAGGAAATGAAAAACAAACAAAACAAACAAAAAAAAAAGCAAGACCATGAGACCTTATGGAATCAACAATGTGTCCGTAAAGTTCTATTTCCTGTTGGTGTTCAGCCAATGGGTGAAGACAGCAGAAGACAGTCCAGTGTCCACATGGACGTATGCTCATTACTAACCCTAACCCTGCTTTGAGAAGCTAGTTAGCATGATCCCTTTGACCAGTAATGACAAGGTAAGCTAACGTTTCTATGACTAGTTAGAATTCTTTATCAACTGTGGATTTATCTATCTATGCACCCCCTGTTTGAACATGTAAAATGTTGAAGAAAATGCACGTGTTCGTGCTGGGATTCAAATCGTAGACCATGGTCATGGTCATGGTGGTGGTGGTGAGTTATTATTTGACTTTGGAGGTTTGGGTTCTACTGCACACGTGCTATTTATGATGAGAATCTGTATGTAACTCAAAAGTAATGCTGGAGTTGTGTAACGCATTACAATTCTGAGACAGTAATATGGTAAGGTAAGGAATTACTTTTAAATAACAATAACATGTAATCTGTAATGGATTACAGTTTGGAAGTAATTTGCACAACACTGCTGGTGTCACAGTGACTCACAATATGTGGTACTTACATGATGATACATTGTGACGTCTGTGTAACTAAAGGGAAAAAATAGTCAAATTTAATGTTGGTTCCAAAGACTTTGACATAGATCTGTTTTAGTGCCCCTGCCTTCGCCCATAGTTGGCCAGAATAGGCACCTGCACCCCCGCAATCCCCAAAACCCTCTTTTCTTACTTCATTTTGCCCATTTTTACCCAATACGTCAAATGCAAATTAATCTTCCATTTGCTTTTATGTTTTCTTTATTTGGATTCTGCCCTGAACAAATATGTTTGTACAACTGTGTCTCCCAGAAATTACATTTACATATATTAGAATAGTTTGCCCATGTTAAAAGTCAATACGATTTGTAAATGGAGGATTTGTTATGTTTTGATCACACACAGAAGGAAGCGGTTGTTATGAAATCAGTGTTTCTGTAGAGGAAACATAAGCATTAGTGTTGAGCTTAGGGGTTTTATTTTGACTGTCATTGTCATTGTGTTTGTGTTGAAGCCACATGTGAAACACAAACACCAGAAAATACACCCCTTCGGATGACGTATAATATCTGCATTTTGGCCTGATAGTTCTTCTGCAATGAACCTAAAGCCAACACTAAACGGTTCCATTAAATGTGTACAAAAAAAAAAAAGAAAAAAAAAAGAAAACCCATATATTGACTTTTCTGTCTTTCCCTAATTCTGTCAACTGTCCCCAGTTCTAATGAAGCTACAGAACAAATATTTCTGTAATTGTACCATAACCAGCAAACAGAGCAGGTTTGCAGTTTACAGGGTTCCTACAAGTTTCTGTAAGTTAAATTTAAGACTTTTTAAAACCTTTTCATGACTAATTAAGACAGAATTTAATGCACATTTCATAGCCTATTTCACAGCCATACTAGCAAAAATTTGTGACTCCTAGTATTTGGGAAAATGTACTTATTTACTCCAACGCCGTTCCAAGTCATTTCTCACCAGGGGCTGCAAAGTTAGCGATAGTTGGACCCTACTTTTAGTATATATTGGTAAATGGACTGAACTTATATAGCACATTTTATACACCTCAATGGTGCCCAAAGTGCTTTACAATTCCTCAGATTCACCCATTCACACACACATTCATACACCAGTAGGCGGCTGCTGCAATGCAAGGCGCTGTCAGGCCCTACTGGGAGCAATTTGGGTTCAGTGTCTTGCCCAAGGACACTCAGGACAGTCAGAGCCAGGATTCGAACCAGAACCACCGATCCTTCAGTCAAAGGACGACCTGATCTACTAACTGAGCCACAGTTGGAATGGGTGGAACTAATCAGACTAACGTTACTTTCTTTGCAGCTTGGACATTTATTTCCCAGACACATTTAAACACAACACAGCAAACAAGTTTATGGCACCATAATTTATGACCATGTCAAATTTAATAAAGACTTTTTTAAAGGTATTAAATGCAGATTTGTAAATTCAAGACTTTTTAGACTTTTTACGACCCTGCAGGAAGTTTAGTTAGTAAAATGAAACATTTATCAGTCGATGTATAATATTTAGTTTCATCTAGAGGTGGGGGTACTGAACAGAAAGCGTCCTTGGTTAGAGCTAGTGTTCAGTTTGTCCGTTCTGCTACAAGAAATCTGGGGCTCGTTTTAAAGTAAGTCATTTTAAAGTACACAAAACACAGCGGTTATTATTTCCAGATGATTAAACACTAATGGAAACATATTTATGAATACTCTTGAAATCTGATCTGTCAGAATCATACTCAATTAACCTTTTCAAGAAGTTTTAGGTTCAACATTTACAAATTATGTTTTATAATATGTAAAAACCTTCCGTTGAATAATTGCTGCAGTGATAAATGTGTTTCAGTTCTTTAACCTTTTAACTGATCTTCTCACTGAGCTTCTCATTTCTGAAACCATCAGTTTATAGAGATCGTAAAGATTGAAAAGTGTATCAGTGGTTAAAGGTCATGTGGTCTGCATCTTTAACGTAGAGCATAAATGGGCTCTAAGACTTTGCATTGGCATAAATGATGATATGATGACTGTGTCCTATAGTCAAAGCTGAAGCAGCCTAACGACATACTGTGTGTGACTTTTTTTAATCTATTTATTTTCACAAAGTTTGAAATTGTCAAAAAATATTATAAAAATTAGTGCATAAAAAAAGGACTTAGAGGTAACTTTACTTCATTAGCTACATGTTTGATCATACAAAGTAACACTGTTTTACTTTAAGGGTCAAACCCATAGCTGGATGACTCTTTGTTCATCTCTTATTTGTGTCTGTTTGGTTCATTTATTTTACTTTATTTACCTTTATCTGACCAGAAAAACCTCACTGAGATTAAAAATCCTGACCAAGATGGGCAGCAGTACATTAAATAATTACAGACACAAACTTTCATACATAAAAATGAAAACAAGTTTTCAATACATAAAAGAACACAAAATGAAGTCAAACCTTTTAAAGTCAACTTTGCTAAAAGTGCCCACATTGTACCGTCTACAGGACCGCTGACAAATGCACAGACCTGAACCTGCTCTGTGGGATATTGGAGGACTCTCCCACGGTAGTACGGATTACTGTGGACATTAAAGATTGCAACAAAAAAAACCTGTTTTCCAAAGGACAAACTCTGGAATACAAAAGCCTCCAAATCCTTTCTAAATAGGAAGAAGAGAGCGTTAAGGGCTTTGGGACAGGGAGGAAGTGAGGTCTGTCCAGGGGGACCTAAAGAGGAGAATGGAGGACGCGAAGAACACCTACCAGGAGAGGACAGAGAACAATCTGCTGCAAAAACAGGCTGAAGGAGGCGTGGAGTGCATCGAGAACAATCAAACAGGCATCCAGGCCAAACCAAGAGACGAACAAGTGGGCTGTTGACAGGGGAAACAGCCAGCTTGTAAAATTTTCATGCAGACAAGAAGCCAGCACTTGGACTTGATGACCTGCCCACTCGTACTTAACATCCGCTAAGGACGGGGAGAGAGCTGCGCTGTGGGAACATAGAAGTGTTGAATCAAACTTAAAATGACAAAAGTCCTACTTTTGCATGCAAATATCATGTGAAAATTATAATTTTGGAGCGATAAAACAAATGTTCCTTTAGCCTTCAAGCTTCTAAGTGGGCGTATCAGTGTGCATGATTTAGCAATAGTGACGACAGGAGCTGCGTTTCCATATGAGCGTCAAGTGCATTTGAAGTAACTTCTGAAATGTCGCAAAAAAAGAAGAAAAATGCAAATAAACTTGGCTGGCACTATAGACTACTTCAGTGGTTCTTTCCCGGGGGTAGGGTTGGGGGGTCGGCGTGACATCGTCGTGCATCTGTGTGCGTTAGCGACTACTGTTGTACATCACAACAGTATAAATCACTCGGCACATTTCTGGGGGGGGCAGCAGGTAGTCAATGACATTGGTGCCTGCCGCTGTGACTGAAGTTAGAGAGAGAGAGAGAGGTGGGTGAGGTACTGAAGGTACCCCCCTGGTCTTACGAACTATTCACACACACACACACACATCGGTCTGTGCGTACCTTACAATTTCACTCCGCAGGCGTTCCTGGTCAATGATAAGGTGAGGCGAGCTCACGTTAACTTTCACTTTCTCACAGCTTTATCTACAGAACTATATAACCCACCACGACCTTCACATACAGGTCCATCGCGTTACTTTTACAATTATAGACCACCCCCCCGGCCAACAAATTTTTTGGGCATGGGGGGGGCGCCAGTAGGCTCATGATGCTGATAGTGGGGCGTGGTTCAAAAAAGGTTGAGAAACCCTGGGCTACTTTACAAATGTCTGTAATAAACACGGTAGAAAAAGTCTCTGTTAATTCGACCAGACAAAGCGCTGCAGAGATAACTCTTAAGGTGAAGACACACCAACCTGATTTTCGGCAGTCGGACGTCATCAGGCAGTCTGGTGAGGTCAGTGACACGAGTCTGGTTGGTGTGTTTCATGTGACCGGCCATCTTTAATGCCGTCGCCAGTCTTTTCGGCCGATTCAACATGTGTAATCAGCCACTACCCATCGTCCAGTCGAACCAATCTGATTGGTGGAGGGTTAGCCCTTTGACAAGGGAATCAGTGAACAAGAAGTTTCCATGTGAATCCAGCTATGCAATGGTACTTCACACTATTATTGTCTTCTATAATAGACCATTCACTGCTCGTATTGTATCTGAATGAGTGCCAGTCAGTGTTTTCTATGGACTTAATTCATTCCATGAAGTGAACAATGTTAGCATTGTTAGCATAGAGCAATTTCTCTTTAGTTTTCACCTGCGACATCTTTCTTCCTCCACAAGAAGAAGCCTGAGAGCTGACAAGGCCAGTATCTTCTTATTACTAGCCATCCGTTCAACAAGTACAACAACAACGCTGAAGTTGGTAGTTGATTCGGTGTGTTACTTCATACTTTTTTGACCGTGTCGTGGAGATGGGAAACAACTGATAGTCAAGCTACCTTTTCTAGTGATGATCGGCAGTCGGGTTGGTGTGTCTTTGCCTTTAAAAACCCAAAATGAGTTAACACTTAGAACTTCCTGCTTCTCTCATTAAGTCAGTGTTATTCTTTCAACAGGGCTTTGGTTAGGTGCCTAAAATGAGGTCTGTTCTCAGCACAAGATTGAGATTTCCATGTTTTGTTCTGTGTCATAAAATATGCAATGAACTACACCAGTCATGAATTACGTAGCTTTTACATTTCTTCCTTAATGAGTGTCTATATAAGACTACCGAGGTTTGTCAGAAGCATTAAACATCATTATATCAACCTCTGAACCTCAGCAGTCCATTGTTCTAGGCTCGTTGTCTTGCTTTCTTGTATCTTATTAACACTAAAAGAAAAGTTATTTGGAAAAGGCATTTTCAAATAAAGCATAACGCTAACAACTATTAAATGTAAATAGTGTTGAGTGAAAACTGAGGACGCCTCATATTTTTCACTTTCCACCAGCCTTTTTCTTATGCAATACTTCAAAGTGTGCATAGAAATATGTCAATGGAAACACGGCTATAGGGTAGATCACTGTATTTGGGGATTTCTACTTCTTTTGATAAATGAACCAGTCTATCCATGAGCCAGTTTCAGAAATTCATCTATCAACTCGAAACTTGAAAAACTAATCTAAAAAACAAAAAATGTAGTATTCCTAATAGACATCATGTCCCAGTTCACATTAATGTTGAGTATGTTCCTTTAAAGATTAAAAGTAGGGAGGAAAAGCTCCAGAAACAGCTGCTCTTCTCTGGCTCTAACTTTAATAAAGAAAAGCAGCA
Organism: Sphaeramia orbicularis; assembly: GCF_902148855.1. Lineage (NCBI taxonomy): Eukaryota > Metazoa > Chordata > Actinopteri > Kurtiformes > Apogonidae > Sphaeramia > Sphaeramia orbicularis. The sequence goes on along the minus strand of NC_043957.1, from coordinate 19,676,247 downwards.
TTTTCACCATCTAATCTGAGCTGTACACTTTTGATGATGGATGTTTTGTTTGGTTTGTGGTATCTTTTGTGTTCTTGTCCGTCTGTGAAAAGGATAAAGATATGCAAAAACAGAATGAATGATGAAATGTTTTGTTTGACTATACACAACAAATTTCCAACTGGGATATGCACAGACAGAGCACAGTTCAAACTATTTAAAAGGAAAACTATACGTTTCTGCTTTTTGGGTACAGATTTTGTGGGTTATAATTTGCATCACCACTTTGCACTGCTACACAAAAACACAACAGTTTAATTGTTGTTGGACTTTAATACAAAGTACAGTCAGAGTCGCAGCAGTAAAGTATCATAATTGAACTCCCTCAGTTATGAGGCCATTGTTCTTAGTCATTACTCCCAGCATGCTCTGCTGGGTCATTCTCTGTCTGGCAGGGTGTCAAACCCCTTTCCCTGCATTGCCTGACGATGTTTTGCCAGGCGTAAAGCTAATCTCTCCTGTAAACAAATGAAAATGGATTCAGAAGCCACAGCTGATAGAAAACACCAGAAACCAGAGCTCACAATTTTTGTCGTCTATCTGCATGCACAGTTGTAAAAAAAAAAAAAACAATAAACATTTCCAATTCCCTGCTAATAGCAGCATTCGCAGACACACACAAACGGTTGGGTCAGCGATGGAGCGTTGCACACTGGGCAAAGTTATGATGGCAAACACAAATCCAACCACACACAGGGCTGGAAACACACTGCCTGAAAGCTGAATGCTGATTTGCTAATGAGCTGTCATGGTGACAGATACCGCCATTTAATTGGCTGGTAAAAGAGGTAATTAGAATGCAGTGCATTGATGCACATCAGAGAGGAAGAGGAAGAAGAATCAGGCTGATGCTTTCTGTACAGCCTTGTGGAAGAGTGTGTGCTTCAAACTGAAACACACACCAGGAGACCTTAGGCATGTCACTCACTTCTTTAAATTATTAATTCTGATGATCCTATTTAACTGCTCTGTGATCTGCTGCTCGAGTCAAGGCTGAACATGGATGGATATGAGCTACTTTGGTCTTTGCACTGCTCTTTCTTTTTCATCAGTTATCAGGAACGCTCCAAAACATAAAAATCTCAGAGAAGTTCAGCTTCTATTCTTACAGGTAAAAACACAGAAACATCACATCCAGCTTTAAAGGTAAAACATGGCAAAGTCACATGTTGTTTAAAACTAAAACTCACAAATCCAGCAGCATGTTTCAACGGTAAAAACCTACAAAGGTCACACTCTGTTTTAACATTGCTAACTTACAAATTTGCACAAATATTTAGCATCAAGGTAAAACTACACAAACGTCGCATTCCATTTTAAAGGTTAACATGCAAACATTGTACTCTGATTTAAAGGTAAACGTTTGGAAACCTTGTACTCTGTTTTATAGAAAAACAGATCGTGCTGTGCACTTTTAATCCCCCTCAGCCAAATATAGTGTAAGATTCTGTTGAAAGTTACTGCCTTATAATTTACATGAGATTGTCTTTGTGTAAATTTTGTGCAGAGATCTTCTTCAAATAATGCGATTATGTCGTTGAAAGGACATGTCACCATCTGACCTTGAAAAAGTAGGTCAAGGTGATCTATTTTCAATAGACTTCTGTTCCATGCCAAGATGCATCCACAGTATAATAGCCTTTGTGCACAGCTCCACTACTTCCTGAACTTAAGGCAGCTCCCTTATTTGCTTTTAATGTTTTATGTAAAGCAATTTGAATTGTTCTGTACATGAAATGTGTTATAAAAATAAACCTGCCTCGCTTTGCCTTATTTCCTGTCTTTCATTAGTGGACATACTGATAATGATGATGTGCATAGAGTCCATTTGGTGCAGATATCTCAATGCATTCTTCAGATAATATGATTACGTTGTTGAATGGACAGACAGACGGACAGACCGATGATAAAACGAGTACAATACCCCTTTGGCCTGATGTTGGCTGAGGGGTAAAAATGTGTACGCAATATAAACCCCTTTTCCACCAGATTCCCAGTTAAAGTTTTTTTTTTTTTTTTTTAACCAGTGTAATTTCATTAGAAACGTACCAAGGTTTTTCAAAGTTCCTGGTAAAATAAAAGTTCCTTTGGTGGAAAAGAGGCTTTACACACTCAATTTTAAGGTGAATCACACAAATGTCATGGTCCGTTTTAAAACTAAACACATGCCCCCATCGTGCCTCTGCTTTAAAGTTAAGAACTTGTGAATATTACACTCAATTTTATGGTAAAACCACTATGGTCACAAACAAACATTTCACTGGGCTTTAATAGAAAAAAATGTGTAAATGTTGTGTCATTTTAAAGGTAAGAACATGCAAAAAGGTGAAAACATCCAACCCCCCCATGGTATAATCACACAAATGTCTGTCTTGAACATTGCATCTTACTTTAAAGGTAAAAACACACAAGTGACGACTAGCCCTAAAGCAGTGGTTCCCAACCTTTTTTGGCTCGTGACCCCATTTTAACATTACAAATTTCTGGTGACCCCAGACATTCAAAATGGAAAAGATTTTTTTGGGTAACAATTTGTTTTTGATCATGTAATACACAGGTGTCAAACATGCGGCCCTCCAAAGGTTCCAATCTGGCCCGCGGCATGATTTTATGGAGTGCAAAAATTACACTGAAGATATTAACAGTCAAAGGTGTTGAACTGGTTTTAGCCCAATGTGATCTAGAGTAAAATAATAGTCTATTAACCCTTACAGTAAAATAAGAACAACCTGAAAATTAAGTACAATTTTAACAATATTCTGTCTGTTACTAAATGTTTTGTGGATTTGTAGATCCAGTTTGTAAGTTGTGCTAGTAAGTTGACACAAATATTGTAGACGTTATTCTTATTTTAGTTACACATTCCAAACTTCAAAATTTCAACATTATGTTTGTGTAACATTGTGTGTAATGCACATGTACAAGTGATAAGTTGAGGCATAATATTGTTAAAATTTAGCTTATTTTTCTTAAGAAATTACATTTTTTTTCTGGTTATTCATATCTTTTTGGTGAAAAGATAGTTTGTAAATGTAAATATTTTCATAATTTAATGTTTTTATTGCACTAAAATGAAGAGCAACACATGGAGTTGTCATTATTTATAGGTTTTTATGCTAATATTTTAATGGTTTGGCCCGCTTGAAATCGAATTACGCTGAATGTGGCCCCTGAACTAAAATGAGTTTGGCACCCCTGATGTAATAATTTGCTATACTATGTTGCAAACAAACGTTAATTTTAGATGACACTGAGTCTATATACTGTATATTATTATGGACGGAGGCAGAAAAGCCAGGTGTAGATTACTGCACAAAGTGAGAATTTGATTTTCCTTGGTCAGAATATGTACAGTCAGTCCAGCTTGGATTTACAAGGCTGACAATTAATACTGAACAAACAAGAACTCAAACTATGAATTATGAAAGAGCTGCAGCATCTGAAACTGACCACAATGAACATTTGACAGATAAACAGTACCACAGTGCTTCAGTTTCAGCTTCAGAGTTTGTCTTTTATGGATTGGGACTGTCTCTCTCAACTCAATCATATATTTTTTATTAGTAAGTTTTTATTTTCATCAATTACTAGACATTTCAGGCGACCCCATTTGAATTCCAGGTGACCCACGTGGAGTCCTGACCCCAAGGTTGAAAAACACTGCCCTAAAGGTAAAAAAGAAACATTAGTTGCCTCTGAAGTTAACGGGTTAAACTTTTATTGCTCTGCTCTTTCAGCTTCTTCAGCTTCTCTTTATATTCATGACTCCCCCTCTCTGTTGCTTCCTCTTCTTCATTCCCCTTTTCCTTCCAATTCTACCATCTGCCAACTCACTATGCAGCATCTGTCCATACCTCGACTACCTATGTTTCCCTCTTCCTTCTTTTCATTTCCTTCTCATGTTTCCTTGTACATGTTCTCTTTCCATCTGCTGCTCATTTCATTGATCTTCTCACTCTGATTCTACTCAACTCTATTGGAAAAGTCAGACTGAGCGGGTTATCATTATCATCAGCATCTCAAGATAATGTTGGTAATTAAGGTGTCTCTGATGAGTGAGAAATGCTAGTTGCATGAAATGACCATGGACAGAATCTTTCGCTTTTCTGTCAAAATGTCTGATCTTGTCCATCAGTGTGGACCTGAGTGCAGGGTTCTGAACCTGTGATTACATCAAGACTAAGGAAAACTATGCCGATCTGAAAAACAGGAATGTGGGAGGATATGTTCATATTTGTATTGTACGTTACACTTCCTGTCTTCATAATATGGGTTTATATATGCATACTATGTCAGATTCAGAACCCACTGCTACTTCAGAAACATGATAAATGAATCCAGTACATAACCCAGAAGTGTTCATAAGAACTGTTGTATTACCCTGACCATATGTCTGGTTGATTCACAAAAATGTTAGAGTAAAACAAGTGTAAAACACTAACTTCTGTTACCTTATCAGTATGTGATAAATGACAAACTCAAACAAGGAATCTCACATATCGCACCTTGACTAACTTTGATGGCTTCTTCCTGTTTGCTGGTCAATAGGAGTGGGTAAGTCAATTTCAATATCAATAGTACCAATACCAAGGTTAATATTAGTATCAGATCGATATTAGCAGGATGAGAATGGTATTTTTGTTGCAGTTTCTCTTCTACACATTCAGCAAATGATTCAAATTTCCTCAGAGTTGGTGTTAGCGCTGCTTCTCTCCCATTCGTCCTGTCTCACTGTGTTTAGGCTAACTTTGCCCCTCCCTCTCTAACAGAAGGGACAGTTTAGATTTAGTGATCTCCAGCATTAATTAATGTTTTTTTGTGTTAAATTTATAGAATATATTTATATTGTATGTACAGTGGAACCTCACAGTATGAAAGTAATTTGTTTCATGACCGTGCTCATTTTGCGATTTACTCATTTTACGAATCCATTTTCCCCATTGAAATGATTGAAATATAAAAAGTGGTGCTAGGCACAACAAACCCCGCCCTTCACACAGATTTTGCCCATTACACTGGTCTACAAGGAAAATGCTTCCAGAGTAAAAGTAATGAAATTTTACCACATGAGAGTCACTGATAAAGAAAAATCAAGTAAAAAATGCTGGTTGGCTGAATTTTCCAAGATACAGCCTTGGGTCAAAATGTGAAATTCATGAATTAACGAGAGAATGGGTTTGACTCAAAAGGAATATTTGTCTCAGAGCTACAAGATCTACTTCAAAACACTGTCTGCACATTAGAATACATTCACTTTACAGGTTCTATTTAGTGGAAGATTTATAAAACTATTATATAAATGTACATAAACCAATATATATGTGTAATAACACTTAATCATATACCTTGAAAACATCAGCAAATCGGCACTTTTGTCATTTATTTTCCAATTAATCTTATTAAAATACGTAACATTTAGCACATTTAATCTCTGAAGCAAATCATTTCTAAAAAATTGTAGACCAGTGTTGTAAGTAAATGGGAAGATTTTTAAAAATCATAAAATAATTTGAACTTTGACCTATTTTTCCCAAAATGTAACCACATCTATTCTGAGTCACTGGTAACCTATAAACCCAATTTGGTATGAATTCAACCAATAGAAAGTGTTAAACAAAGAAACAAACAAACTGAACCATAAATAATACCCCTTGCCTTCCCCTTTGGGGAGCGGGGTAGTTAATCCATTCCAACCCCCTCAAAAACCACCCAGTTCTTTTTAAGGGTTTCTGAAACAGAAAAAGTGTAGCTAGAAAGAAAATAACAATATAAAAACAAAAACTGGTGATACGGTGGTGCAGTGGTTAGCACTCGTGCCTCACAGCAAGAAGGTCCTGGGTTCTATTCCAACACCAGTCGACGGGGGGTGGGACCTTTCTGTGTGGAGTTTGCATGTTCTCCCCGTGTCTGCATGGGTTCCCTCTGGGTACTCCGGCTTCCTCCCACCATCCAAAGACATGCACTGATAGGTTAACTGGTTAATCTAAATTGCCCATAGGTGTGAATGTGAGAGTGATTGTTCGTCTCTATATGTTCAGCCCTGCGATGAACTGGCGACTCGTCCAGGGTGTACCCCGCCTTCACCCCTATGTAGCTGGGATAGGCTCCAAGCGACCCCTGTGACCCTAGTGAGGATAAAGCGGGTTCAGAAAATGAATGAATGAATGGTGTTATTAACTTATTTACGTTTAAGATGAAGCAGAAGGAGAATCTCCTTCCAGTGAAACATCAGGTAGAAGACATTTCTGACATTTTCTCTCTCTTCTTTCTCTCTCTATTCACCTAATTTGTTCTTTCTGGCCTCACTTTCATCACTGTCCACACTTGTTGGTTGTTTCATTAAATTCCTATCCAGATAAATCTGCTTTGTTCTGCTTTTAAAAAAAAAAAAAAATTGCCAAAAATGCGCCAGACCATTGTCATTAAATAAAACAACCATACGACCTGAACTTTATTTGTCTAAATGTTTGTTTGTTTTTTTTTCAACAAAATCCTAAACCTCTGTCCATTTTTCCAACACTTCTTTAATAGCCTGGTAGAGACCACCTCCTCCTCTACACTGTCCTAACCTCCTCCTCCATCTGAGAGCTGGTTCTCCTCAATGTGAAGTCAGCCTGCAGAGTCTGCGCCTGTTTGGAACAACACCTGCTTGTACTGCAGATTTACACTCATATTTCAAGACAAAAATAAATATTTTTAAGACCCGTGGCTCTTAAAGTGAATTTCTCATACTACGGTGGACTCCTGCTGTTTTGAAACTTTGTATTTTGTCCATTCTTGGCTTGTTGGAGCCAAAAGTTGTCTAAGTTCTATCTTCTTCGAACAGTGAACGATAAATTTCATAAAACATTTAAAGGAAAAAATGTTGATGAAACTTATTCATCACAATGACAGTAGAACTAGTCATCTGTCAGGAATAAAGAAAGAAAGAAATACATAAAAATAAACAGAGGCTCCTAAAGTCTGACTTGGCAGGGGATTGAACAGTCAAATCTTCTATTAGAGCTCAAATCGTACTGACGTAGCATCCACTCCGCCACTGCTTCATGCTGCTGCCATCAGGCAGACGCTACAGACGTCTACAAAAAATCTTTCATCCCCTCTGCAATCGCTGCTCTTAACAAGAAAAAATAGACTGCACTGTGGTTTTAGTGTTTTTTAGTCATTTTATGTGTTTTACTTGTTTTTATCCATTTTTTGTGCTTTTGATCGTGTTAAGGTGTTTTTAATGCCTGAGTGTGTTTTTTTTTAATCTATCTATCTATCTATCTATCTATCTATCTATCTATCTATCTATCTATCTATCTATCTATCTATCTATCTATCTATCTATCTATCTATCTATCTATCTATCTATTTTAAAGGATGACCAGTGCACTTATGAGAGCATCCAAATGAAGCAAATGAAGCCAGAATAACTCCTGAAAGTTGTTCATTGACTCATTACAGAATTATAAGACATCCATGGAATAGAGTAGTATCTAATATATGTATGAAGAACAAATAAACAGAGCCTGGGTATGGATGTGAAATTAAAACAGCAAAGGAATAAATACATAAAAAATAAACAGATGTGGTGATTTTGATTTTGGCCTTTTTTTTTTACTTTACTTTCAAAGATCGAAGTGAAATATGCCAAGTAGCTGTTGGTGAAGAGACACAGCCTACTGAGTAGTTGAACATAAAACCACGTTTCTTTATAATCTTTGCCACAAACTGCAACCTTCTTGACTTAAACGGACAAACATATATGTAAAATGGTGGCACAATCAATGGCAATGTCTGTCGCCACTGACTATGTGGATCTGTACTTTTATTATGTCATTATTTAGCCATATTATACTTCTTTTAAGCCTTCTACACACTCTTACTCTGTATAAAGTTTATATAAGCTGTGAGAAATAATCTTAGTGTGTCAATGCCTTCTAGAATACAGCTGCATCAACTAAGCCATGGACTTATCTGCAACTTACAGAAACATGTACATGTAACAACTCTGTAGAAACCATAAAAGAAAAACGGTTTCCATCTGCAAACTGGTACTCAGATGGACTCAGATGCTGATACTCTGTTTACCATGTACACCAAAGAAATCCTCCCTCTTTGAGACGACCCAATTGATCTCGCTGTTTCTGTGAACGAACGACGACAACTACCACTCATATTTGTTGTATATTTGTTGTATTTCGGTCCCATAGAGCACCGTGAAAGGGGCGGGGCCTCAGATCTCTTTGCTGTTACAGGGATCTGGCTGTGTCATGTTGTATAAGTCCACTGCCAGCAGGCACTGGTATTAATAATTCTCTTTCTAGTCATAGAGAAGAAATGTGAGTATAAATGTCATCATAAATGTCTGGGAGGTGATGGTGATGTGACTAATGCAAAACAGACTATATACTTAACTCCTTGACATTCTCCAAGCCATCCCACCGTTCAAAGTGATGTGTCATGCCAACTGATGTTTTACAGAGGTCTGTACCCACACTGAGGGCTAGTGTGTGATTAAAGTTATAACTGATGTTGGAGATACCTCAGCTGGTGCAGCCCTGCGAATGTTATTAACAAGTAAATACGATAGAAAGTGTGCTCCAGGTTACAGCTGTGAGTGAAGTGTCATCAGAGAAGTGCTATGATGTGACAAGAATAGGCATGGGGAGTACAATGGTCACAAATGTTAGCCCATATGAATGCATGAAGTTTTATGATTGTGTCCTGCATAAGAATATGCCCAGCCATTACATGGGTTTATAAAACACCAAAAATATAAACCACATACCAGACAATAGACACAACAGACAGAAACAATCCAATGTACTGACTAGGGATGCATCGATACCACTTTTATCCAGACCGAGTACGAGTACTTACATTTGAGTACTTGCCGGTACCGAGTATCGATACGAGTACTTAATAATCCCATTCCAGTTCTTAGTTCCTTTTGTAAATGTGCTTTATTGTCGTTGTCATTAGTCTGACTGGAACAAAGTGCTGCTACTGACATTTAATGTGTTGGAATGAGCGTTTCTCAATTAATCCACCAGGGGACGCCGCTCTTAATTAACCATACTGGATACATACCCCGAAGAAGAGGAAAGTTTTTGAGAAGAAGAAGAAGAAAGTCAGTAATAACAAACATAGAGACGACAGAGGTAACACTAATGTGATACTAATATTGTAGCATTTTCACTGGTAAGGTTTAAAAGCGAAGCTTCAGCAGGTAGAGAAAAGAGAAATGAGCCATAAGTTTTGTTTTCACTTCTGCTGGTGGTGGTCCGCGCCACTCCGTACTCCCAGTGGTATTCTCATTCTGTTTATGCATCCGCCAGCACCTGGTAAACAGATGGAATGTATGCAGAGGACGGACAGAACGCTGCGTCCGTATCTGTCTGTGTCTTTAACATTACTTGCAGTCAGCGTTACTTTTATCACCGTCATTTATTTTGAAAAATCTCCACACTCTTCACACTCCCCACACATTATTCCTCCTCCTCGTACCTGCTGCACTGAACTGTGAATGTTACACGACTATAAGTGGTATCGGTGCATTTGTATCGGATTACTTTTACGAGTACACACACTGAGTATCAGAGCCAATGCCCGATACCCATATCGGTATCGGTGCATCCCTAGTACTGACCTATTTAAACAAACACATCTGCCACTTTTTCCAGGCTTTACAAACAAATAATGCTAATTTATATACATTCGAACTAAACAACCATTTCATCTTGTCATCATCAGTGTTCCAGAACATATCAGAATTTCAGATAAATATCTCATTAAACAAAGAGGCTCTCAGTTCATCATATAGAGGACAATACAAAAGAAAATGGGATTCATTTTCCACTTCCCCCAAATCACACAGTCCACAAAGTCTTTTTCCTCTGACATTTGGGTAAATCTTCCGGTTTCTAACGCCAAATGAAGGATTCCTGTATGCAACTGAGCAATTAGGGTCCTTTGGGTCCTGGTCAAGTATGCGCTGACATAAAACTCAGTTTAAAATGTGTTTTTCAGTTGAATGTATGTCTGCAGCTTTGGTTTAGTCAGGATCCCATTCACCCATTTTTCTGCAAAAGCAGACATTAGGTTAGCTCTGATCTTGTTAATGCTACATGAAAGGCTGTTGTGGAATATATATTGTAGTTGTGCTTCCACAAAGACAGCTCTGACCTCTGCCGCTCAAAGGAGACCTTGTTCTACTCCAGCCAAATAGTTTTTTGGTTATTCGATTATCTGGCATATTAACAATTCGATTCCATAATCAAACCATTTCACATTTTCTTGGAATGGAACCCATGTCACCCTGCACTGCCAAAATTTGAACAAATTTATGAACCCCAAGGAAGTAGCGGATTGCTCTATTTTCAACAAGGTCTAAAACTGGACATCCCCCCCCCCATTCACCTGCAGCATAATTAAAGACAGGACACACACAAGCTTCATACAACTGTGAATATGTTCCAAAACCAAGATCTTTACAAACTTTCAGGTTGTTTATGACAGAGCCCAGGGCTCTGCTGGCTGAGGCAGCTACCAGTTGAATTCCACACTCCAGATTCATGAATTCATCAAACGTGAATCCCAAATACTTGGTGTATTCTACATTGAAATTACCAAGTGAAATAGTCTGTATGTGACAGTGTTAGCAGCGACCTCCATTTAAAAGTACATCAGATGGCTGTGATATCGGCCATATGGGCTTTGATTGACAGTTGGACTCGGACTTCTGGCTCCAAAAAGCCAAGATGGTGACGGCCAAATGCCAAATTTGAGTCTCCAGACCAGCAGTCCACAAAGCTGGGAAGGATGTCGCAGTGGCTACATCCTCTTCTTTAATCCAGTTTGTGAGTTAAACTTTACTGCTTTTGGCAAAGAAAGGAAATTTTGAGGAAGATCTGTTTGTGATGACTTCAAGATGAAATGTTCTCTACATTTAAGCTGTCCTAAGTGGTTATCATCCTTATAATATTATGAGATTTTGCAGTTTTCAGTGGAAATCAGGTATTTTTCTACATTTCGTTTACTATTTGTACATTTATTCGTAAAAGCTCAGAGTAAATCCAAAGGTTATTTTATTAAAATACAGAATGTCCGTCTGTCTTCATATGCACATACAAATCAGGCTGGATGTGGCTGACATGGTTAGACAGGAGTCTCTTATAGTACTTACGAGGGCCGTTCAATAAGTTCATGGCCTCACCCAGAACAGAACAACACAGACTGATAATTTATATTTTATTTTTCAACATAATCTCCATTTACAGCAATGCACTTGGTCCATCGATGTTCAAGCATCACTATCCCATCACGAAATAATGTAACATCCTGTATTATAACAACCAGTATTTCTGGGTGAGGCCGTGAACTTATTGAACAGCCCTCGTAGGTCATCATCCCAGAACAATGAAAAAAAAAAAAAAAAAACATCACACTTTCTCTGCGTGTTTCTTTTTCGGGGCAACTATCATCTCTCTTCATTAATCCCTTCATCTGTTATTGGTCTTGCATGCCGCCACAGGCTTCATGTATAATTCCTACTGACAGTCCTATGTGTTTTGCATGTGCGAGGGCATTTGATGGTGTTGTGTGTGCAAATGGTGTCTTGCATGAGCCAGGAAAGAGCAAACACGGATCAGTGACCTTCGCACTGCTACATTTTTAAAACAGCCCTTGAATAATAGATTAAGTTGGAATAAAGCACAAAAGGATGAAATATGAATTAAAATCATGTGAATTACAGAGGCTGTGGCCAAGGGAGAGACGGAGCGAGCGATAGAAAGAGGGACGGAGAACTCAAAGAGAATAAACGAGCAGCTGTTGATAAATGATGCTACAGATGCCACAAGGATCAGCACTTGCTCTACGTACCGGCCAGTGTCACTAGTAAAGAGATAAATCTGACAGAAATGCATCCAAACACAGCCTCGCTCTCTGTTAAGACCAAATAAACTGTTCTTATCACAGTATGCTAATTATTGTAATCAACCATCTTGTTATATTTAGATAGGGACATCAATGTGCTGATTCTGAAATGTAACTACAAGCAGCTTTGAGCGTCACCAGAGACTAGTGAGCAGCAGTAAATGGCAGCAGATTACATAAAAACTATCTGGAAGTATACAAAGCACTCAGGGGGGGAAATATTTCAGAAGGTAAAAAATGTCTTTACTCTACTCTACTAAATTAAATCAAGTCTTGCCTTGGAATTAAGACAATAATTTCCACCATGTGTGAATGTGAAAAGCTGCAAATAAAATTTTAAGCTAAATATTTTCCCCTGCTGATTGAAATCCTCTGAAAATCAGTGTGACCTTTGCTTTGTGTTAGTTTGTGTAATTTCTGTTTGTCATTTGATAATTAGCCCAAAAAAAAAAAAAAAAAAAAACAGCAAAGAAAGGCCGAAACTAGACTTTGAAACAACAGACCTGGGCTTTAGAGACTTATAAAAATTCATCATATGTATCTGGGAATTTTCTTCTTCTGTTCCTCGATAGCACTTTTATCTTTACTCATAAATTAGGAAGTATTTGACCTCGATTCAATATTATTACAGTGGCACGAAGCTTAATATTTCAATCATCTCTTTGTAAAACTGGCAAAACTTAAAGAGGTTATACTGTATGTCGTATTGATATTCCAAACTCTGAACAACAGAAGGAAGTCTGATACCGGAACACACTTAAGCCCTGTTTGGACGGGATTAGTTTTACATAGGTACGTGGGGGAAAGTAATAATTGCCAGAGATTCCAGCCCCGTCCGAATGTGCTACGTTAGTAATCATTACTGCACAATGTCAGTAAAGATTACTGCCACTTTTACCTTCTGGGAAAATGACCCCAGGTAATACTAATCCCGTTGCAATGGACAGCATTGTTTAAGTAAAACTGTCAAACTTCTGTCCCCTACAGAGGACAAATATGCATTGCTAGGTCTCAGGAGGATGTACTTCACTTTTTTAAAGTCAGGAGGGACTGATTTAATTCATGTTGCGTCACGTCTCTGAAAACGCATTTGGGGCAGTTTGTCCAAGTAGAGTTACCACCGCATATGCTCAAATGGACAGTCGATACTGGTTGTGACAGGCAGCAGAACCAACCCACAAAGATGGAAGATGCTAAACAGCACGTTGTCCCTCTGGATGGAAATATGAGGACAAAAAAAACTCCAAGATGGAACAGTCGACCGACATAAAGTATTATACACACTCTGCAAGAAGGAGTTTTCTTTTCACCGAATCACTTCAAGCTTAAAGGTGGGGTGCAAGATGTTTTCCTGGAGCATTTTTTTTCTATATTACTTAAAATCCCCTTCACACTCCGATTACAACCAATTAATTAAATGCTCTAACACAAAATAAAAAAATTTAGTCACCTGTGGAACGGACAGGACTGAAACAACACCATCCAATCATTTTGAGTGCCCAGTCGAAATGATTGAACAGTGATATGTCTATCAAATTCAACTGCCATTTGTCCCTCCCCCCTCCGCCCATATCCCTCTTTGTGCATGAATCGTGCGTTCTCAGAGGTTTGGAGCAACTGTACAGGAAATGAAGCCAGACCCAGAGCTTGGCTATATTAGTTATATTAGAATGGAAAGTTCACCACCAAACTGTTTTGTCACGAACATAAATCAATAGGAAATGTAACGTTAGTCAGATAGGTATGAGCTGAGGCTATTCTGTAAGAACGGAGGTGTTGGATGAGACTGAGTGAGGTAGGCATGGATTGGGGCTGTAGCCGTAGCTGGGATCGGAGCTCGAGCTTGGGCCGTACGGGGCTGGAGCAGGGGCCGGAGCCGGGCGAACTGTTGCTGTGCAGCGCTCGTGAACCCTCGTGAACAAGCATTGTATGTACCAGTACTCTGGAGGCGTAGCTTCGGAGGGATGTCGGAAGAAAGGGGTTTGGACTTGTGAATTGAGTATTTTCAAAATGTAGCTTGCTCGAACTGTTTTTCCAAGATCTCGTACCCCACTTTTAAAATACATGAAACATACGTTAGCAAGGGATTCTGCTAGCTTACCACTATACTGGAAGGTCTCAGAGCATCTGTCTGTCTGTGTGTATCTGCACAGTTCTGAGAAATTGAAATGTTTTTAACTGGTCAATTTGGTATCTCCAGTTGAGGAATAGTCCCATCTCTACTGCATTTGGTTCCAACTGGGGAAAAGTCTTTTGGGATAAATTTGGGGGAGGAATAATAATTCAGGATATTTTTAATATCTTGGTGCATTCAAGTTCCCATAGGGAAATGTTCCCACAGCTAGAGGAGTGGATTTATCCACAGAGATTTAAACTAGCAACTTTATACTTTCATAAGCCTCAGATTCAAACTCACCCGTGTACAAGAAACATTGTTATTTCAGCATCAAACTCCAGCCTATACAGTGATTTATTTTATTTTACTTTTTATTTTTATTTAACCTTTATCTAACCAGGAAGTCCCTTGAGATGAAATCTCTTTTTCGAGGGAGACCTGATTCATATGAAGAGGACTGAAGTAATTTTTCCAAAAAGAGCCTTCATTATTGACTTTCACCTGTTTGTCTAGGGTTTGGAAATAGAATCATTAAACATCAACAACTGTTGGGGAAGAAAAACAGACACAGACACAGGAACTCCAATTCCAATCTTTTATCCACACGAGTATGTGTTGTGATACATGTGAATTCCTGACCATGAATAGAATTTTTGACCATCTTATCATTACTTCTGGTAAATTGAATCCCTTACTGCAAACCCTGAACAACTTGGTCAAAACAACACTTGATCATGCACATGATCAACAAGACACGTCTGTTGATACTGACTGATACTGTGAGATTGTTTTGTCTAAATGGTTCACTGATTCTCCAGTGGCCTGTAGTAACCTGGACTTCAGCAGAAACACATTTAACCCATAAAGACCCAAACATCTACCATCGACCAAAAGCATCTACCGATCTAATCTGTTTAATACCTGTTGATCCACTAATCCTATTAATCCATGGAAATTATTGGTGTAAAATACAGTTTGTCATCCTTTCATGGTCATCAGATATGACCCATTTGGGTGTTCAGAGGCTCTGTTGTTACCGTGGAAACACCATCATCTTCTACAACATTGATTCACCAGTAAAACCCATGGAGTTGGATCAATGAGAGTGGATGGACAGTGGACACACTGGGTTCATGTCCAGTTAATGACAGATGTGTTGGAAAAAGTCACCTTTTCTTCAGTTTTCTCTTTCTAATATAATAATCCTTAACTTTATTTTGAGCTTTTATGAACAGCTACATGATCAACAGATTAAACATAGGAAAATACATCATTTTTTTCAAATTCCTTTCTGTCCACCAGGAAACAAAGAAACTGGAATCATTAAAAATGTTCATTCTGTAAACCATTTTTAAATACTTCCTTTTTTACAACCTAAAATGTTGATTAGATGTGCATGAGAGCCAAAACTGAGAGAAAAGATGTATTAGCATTAGTACAGACGGAGGATAGAGCTTTCACTTTGTCATAACTGAGAAAAATCTCGCTCATATAATATTTTTTTTAAAAGTCATCTTTAGACTATTTGTGTTTCTGTTGTTGCATTTATGTTTACCTCTTGTAATTTAACACATTTTATTATAGTTTTCTCACAGTATTTGTTCCCTGAGTCTGTTTCCACTGCAGTTACTGATAAACCTCTCTACACTTTTCCACCTCTTCCAAATGTAAAAACTTTTTTAGGGGGATGTCTTGAGACTTTTTTTTTTTTTTTTAGAAGTTTCTGTGCTTCCACTCAGGTTTTTTATGCATAAATTTAAAATGCATACAAAAACAGCTGAACCATACCTACTGTGGTACCACTTCCCTATGAAGAGCTGTCCAATTTATTGAAAGTCACCTTGGAGGAGTTTGTTGAAGACGGGTCCCTTGTATTTTTCGATTATGGCTGAAAGTGGCCGACAGTGACCTGCATTAGGGATGATAGAGCTATTTAATTCATCCGGCATTTTCTTTTTTTTTTTTTTTTTTTACTAATTATTTGACTGTTTTTTCTATGTTAAGACAGCAGAATACATCAGATGCACAGAATTTGACCATGTGTGGGTTAGTCAGGGTAACACCAAAGATAACCCTTTATCGGGCAAGTGCCTATTTTTGGTCATTTCCACATACATTAGAAGACAGTGACAGTGAGGACAGTGAGTCAACAATCTCAGGTCCAATGTGGTCCACAGGGTCTGTAAGGTCCACCTCTGCATAAACAGTGAGTGTACCTGCTTTGTTAAGTACCATGAAGTAATGGTACTAATGTAAGGAATGATGTTCAAAGGGAGAATGTGGAAGTGGACAGGGGTCTGTAAAAGCACTTATGTTGGTCTAATGTTCTAAAAGGGATGCTCTAATGTCATAAAATATTTGTTCCTTTCAACTTATGTGTGTTTTTCATGTTTTTTTTGTTTTTTTTTTTGCCACTTACGGCTAAGGAACCAAATATGGTAACTTCACTGACCTTGATTTTCTATGTAATAATAAAACATTTTGAAAAATTTTACAAAAGTAATAAAGTCTTGTTAGGTCCTCCAATAAAACACTCAGTTTGAAATTTTGATTTTCAGAGTATTGCTATGAGTGACCTATAAAGGGTTAAGGCTATGTTTATACGTAGCCAGGTATTTTTTTTAAACAGAGATTTCCCCCTCTCCGTTTAAAAAAAAAAGTGCAGATATGATCATTTTCGGAAAACTGCGTTTATACAGCCCTGTATATCTATACCGTCAAGAGAATGCCAGGCCTGTAGATGGCAGTGTAGGGGGACGATCAAGTACCATTAACCAATCAGAATCCTCAACAAAATGTTACTTTCACTATGAACCCATGGAGATGTAGTTTTCCTGGTTCCGCATCCGAGATGTGTAACCAGTACAATACAATGTAAATGGATGAGCTGTTGACTTTATTTACAATCACAAACTACTTTTCTGATGTGACAGAGGGGATGAAAAAGGGTTTGAATTCTGAGTCGAACCATGTTAGTTCTGTAGTCATTAACAGCTGCGTCTGTTTTTCAATCATGTTTAGTTTTTAGTTCATGTAGACTCCTGTGCACGGATGTACATAATGACTTTATTTACCTTCTACTGAACTGGACAGAACAGAGAAAGGATAAACAAATAAAATAAACAAAATATGAAGTATGATGATGTGGAAACATCTTATAAAAGTCTGATTCTATATCAGGTAAATACATGAAGATCCTGTTAAGCAGATGTAGAGGGCGCTAATTAGCTAACATTCGCTAGCACCAAACTTCCTTATTTTCTCATTTAATCCTTGTAACTTTACTTCCTCTAAACCAAGGTTATTATCGTAAACAAAAACTAACGAAATGACGAAAACTAGAATTGTAAAAACATTTTCGTTAACTGAAATAAATAAAAACTATAATTAAAAGAAAAAAAAAACATAACTAACTGAAACTGTATTGTATGTTTACAAAACTAACTAAAACGTATAAAAATTCTGGATAAAATTCCCTTCGTTTTCATCTTTGTCAATGTCAGATTGATATAAAATCAATTTATTTCCCTCAAGCAATTTTAGCTGCTGGCACCGTATGATATTTAACGGTCCGTCACTTCTTGTCACTTGTCATTTAGTCGTCTTCTCGTCCCCACTCTACCTGGAAACATGGAGACTAAAGTTGGGAGAAAGCAGCAGAGTCCTGGGATTTATTTGAATGTGATGGGGAAAAAGATAAAAGATATAAAGACACTAAAACTTAACTAAAACTAAGCATTTAGAAAATAACAAAAACTAATAAAAAGAGGACCAATGGCCCTGTAGCTTACCGGCTAAATTAAAAGCTTTGGGAAATGTATCCAGATGCCATTTATTATCACCCAGTTCTGTGTATTTATTATATTACAGAAATAGCCCATGTTTTGGTCATATTCCAATCAGATCTGTAAAAAATTCAAATTCCAACTTGATATCATTGATACTTACTGATTTATTGGATCAATCCACTTCCTATGTCTTATAATAGGGAAATTTTTCAAAGTTGCACCAAATCCAGAATCAGATCCGAATTGAAATAATTTCAATACCTTGGGTTGACATCATCATACAGAAGCTGTATACCAAGTTTGAAGTCAATCAGAACTGGAGTTTCAGAGAAGAAGATGATTGAAATTTTTTCCCCATAAGAGCCCATGTGAAATTTTCCGTAAGTTCCCGGATCCAGAAGAAGATCCTGATCAGCATGTGGACATTATGTTTTGGTCATCTCCCCATCAGGGCTGGACTGTAGAAATTTACACTGGATATCATTTATATTTACTGAGTTATTGCATCCATCCACTTCCTATCTCTTATAATGGGGAAATTTTTCAAAGTTGCACCAAATCCAGAATCAGATCCAGATCCAAATAATTTCACTAACTTTTGTTGACGTCATCATAAAGAAGCTGTATACCAAGTTTGAAGTCAATCGGAATTGAAGTTTTGGAGAAGAAGACGATTGAAATTTTTGTAACGGATGACGGACGACAACAACAGACGGCGCATGACGACAATAGCTCCGCCGGTAAGCTAAAAACTAGCAAACCTGCTCTAAAAACTAATTAAAACTAACTGAATTAGAGAAAAAAAGTCTAAACTAAATAAAACTAAACTATAAAGAAAAATCCAAAACTATTATAACCTTGCTCTAAACTGGATCATCACATGTGAACTTGGTGGAGTATTTCCTTCTCTCCATTTTCACGTTTCCCTCTATTTACATGCAAACACGAAAACGGAGATTTGACAAAATCTCCACTTTGGCTGGAGTTATTAGTGAGTGGAACTCAGTACCTGAGGAGGTTAAAGTGCTTACAACATACAAGGCATTCACAAAAAAATTAAAAATGTGGCTTATTAACACCTATAGCTGCCAACACTAAAAGACAAGCCTGTTGTGATGTTTTGATGTTGTGATCAAATGTTCTCGTAATATGTTGTGATGTCTTATTCTCTTTTAATTGTATAGTAAGTGTTCGAATATGTATCTTGTATTACAGGGGTTGGACAAAATAATGGAAACACCTTCACCTCAAGATGATAATGCCCCAATCCATACAGCTAGAATTGTTAAAGAATGGCATGAGGAACATTCTAATGAAGTTGAGCATCTCGTATGGCCGGCACAGTCCCCAGACCTCAACAGTATTGAGCATTTATGGTCAGTTTTAGAGATTCAAGTAAGAAGTCGATTTCCACCGCCATAGTCTCTAAAAGAGTTGGAGGGTATTCTAACTGAAGAATGGCTTAAAATTCCTTTGGAAACAATTCACAAGTTGTATGAATCGATACCTTGGAGAATTGAGGCTGTAATTGCCGCAAAAGGCGGACCTACACCATATTAAATTATATTTTGTTGATTTTTTAAGGTGTTTCCATTATTTTGTCCAACCCCTGTATATTGTACAGGTATTGTGTGTTTTGTGCTCCCTTAACAGTCTGTTATATATATGTTATTTGTTACATTAGTGCCCTATCTAGTGTCTAACCATGTCTTTCTCCTGTAAATGTTTTTTTTATTGCCTTTTTAAAACTTGGCCAGGGGACTACAGATGAAAACTAGCCTTCTGGCTAATTCTGGCTTTTTTTTAACCATGTGTAACCATGTGTTTTATGAAATTGCATTGTCCCCTTTCAAATAAACTAAACTAAACTAATTCGAAACCTTGGTTTACTGGACACGTGCCCTTCGTTGTTTGTGAACGATAGGCACAAACATAGCCAAAAATGTCTGTTTACAAAATCCCCAGCTCCGTATAAAACTGACCACGACTGAACAGGGTTGAAATCTTATCTTTCTGCCAGAGGAAACATTAAGATCAACATATGTAGAATTCACTGCTTTGGAAAAAGAAAATCTAAACCAAACTGTTCAAAGCCACATATATTTTGTAGGATAAGTGAAGGCAAGTTTCAGCATATCATTCAACTTTTCTAAGCATAGAAAAAGTGTTTAATTTCTGTGACATGGCCACCCTCAGTGCATGCTCAGTGTGGCGTAAAGTTTTTGATGGCGGCTCAATACAAAATGAAAAATGACTTCCAACAGAAGTTCCATTTACAGCCAAAAAAGTAGCAGCATGGGTCACAAATTGAGATGTGAACTTAGACCTATGAAGTTTCCACCTGCAGTGTCGTGCAGCCTGCGGGTCTTTAGGAATAAAATGGTTTCTCTTGCGATCAGGGTGTGTCCTTTTCATCACTGCTGCTCAATGTGCAAATCTACTGCCATCCCATCCCATTGAAAATCTATTGAGGCTCCAACTTTGAAGTCCTCCAGATAGCGAATGATCAAAACAACAGAGTTCTTGCTCATCAGAAAAGCATCGACTGCTCCGTTGCAGATGCTCATTAAATTCAAAGATTGTTAAAATAAGCTCTGAGTGAGACAACCTTATGGCTGCTCTTTGCCTTGTTCTGCTGCTGTGAAATGAGAGGGAGGAGGGCTCAGAGCGGCTCACAGAGAATCTGCTGACAAACCTCATCAGAATGACAACACATCATCCCCGTGAAGCACAAGCTCTCCACGGATAGTTAACATCATGTTGAAAGCAAACTTTGTTTTGTGTTGTTGAGGTTTTCCTTCACAGTCTTGTAGAATCTAAGTCATGCTCAGTCAATGAGTCCATTCATCAAAGAATAAAAATTACCCCTTTTCCTCCAGAGCAGTTCCAGAACCACAGGCAAATCTCAGCCCAGTTCTTTGGGTTATGACAACCAAAGACCTGGCTCTTGAAGGGGAAAACTGGTTCCAGAGTGCATGAGTGTTATAACCAAGAACCACTGATGTCAGATGAGGGAGCTGGAACTATTAGGCCAGTGTTTTTCAATCTTGGGGTCAGGACCACACGTGGGGTTGCCTGAAATTTCTAGTAATTGATTTAAAAAAAAAAAAAAAAAAACTGTAAAAAAAAAATAAAAAAAAAAAAATATATATATATATATATATATATGTATATGTATATATATATATATATATATATATATATATATATATATATATATATATATATATATATATATATATACAGGGTGGGGAAGCAAAATTTACAATATTTTGAGGCAGGGATTGAAAGACAGTGTATGACCAATTAGTTTATTGAAAGTCATGAGAATTTATTTGCCACAAGAAAATTGACATAATAGAAAATGTTTTTATTCTATGTGTCCTCCTTCTTTCTCAATAACTGCCTTCACACGCTTCCTGAAACTTGCGCAAGTGTTCCTCAAATATTCGGGTGACAACTTCTCCCATTCTTCTTTAATAGTATCTTCCAGACTTTCTCGTAATAGTTTTGCTCATAGTCATTCTCTTCTTTACATTATAAACAGTCTTTATGGACACTCCAACTATTTTTGAAATGTCCTTCGGTGTGACGAGTGCATTCAGCAAATCACACACTCTTTGACGTTTGCTTTCCTGATTACTCATATGGGCAAAAGTTTCTGAAAAGGTATGGATAATAGTGTTAGGTATGATTATGACATCAATACATGTTTGGTTTCAAAACAATTGATGTAGTGCCTGCTGAGAAAAAACAACTAAATGTTCATTGTAAATTCTGCTTCCCCACCCTGTATATATGGTGAGTTGACAGAGACAATCCCATTCCATAAAAGACATGACAATCTCTGAAGCTGAAACTGAAGCACTGTGGTACTGTTTATCTTTCAAATGTTCATTGTAGTCGGTTTCAGATGCTGCAGCTCTTTCATAATTCATAGTTTGAGTTCTTGTTTGTTCAGTATTCATTCTCAGGCCTTGTAAATCCAAGCTGGACTGGCTGTACATATCCTGACCAAGGAAAATCAAATTCTCACTTTGTGCAGTAATCTACACCTGGCTTTTCTGCCTCCATCCATAATAATATACATTATATAGACTAAATGTCATCTAAAATCAGTGTTTATTTGCAACATAGTACAGCAAACTATTACATGAACAAAAACTAATTAAGTTTAGCAAAAAAAAAAAAGGCTCCCTTTTGAATGTCTGGGGTCGCCAGAAATTTGTGACGTTAAAATGATGTCACAAGCCAAAAAAGGTTGGGAACCACTGTATTAGGCTATGTTCACATTGCAGGCAAACGTGGCCTAAGTCTGATTTTCCCCCCATCGGCTATGGGACCTGTATCCAATCTGTTAAAGGGGTCATATTTTGCTAAACCCACTTTTATTAGTCTTCGGCACATGTATTTGTGTATTTGGGGACCCTAATAGTTCAAGAAGTTACGTCACAACATTTGAACATGAAAGGTCAAGACTTCCGACGAACATTTCTCCAAGTACACCATAACACTGGTCAACAACATTTATTGTTTAAGTTTTTTGAGCTAATTTAGGATAATTTTGGTGTGCTGAATCCAAAAATCACATTAATTTTGCTCAATCAGGTCAACCTTCTGAACTATGCTACATATTGGCTTTTTAACATTTTTGCTTACATTTATGGGCATTTTCACATCATATGATACAAAATTCTTTCATATTTCTTGCAATAAACGAGTTCTGAAGATTTTACTTTTGCCAATTTATGATTAATGTTTTTTTTAATATTACAGGTGAATGAAATGGTTTCAACTAGAAGATCTTGCAAAAATAAGCCTGACTTATTCTTCTACATCTGCGGTGAATACACCATTGTACCTAACAGGAATCAAGTCACAAGTTTCATAAAGTGTGCTTACCAATCTTATTTTGGTATTAATTATTATATTTTGTGAGAAGATCAAATTTTTCAAAATCAAATTAGCAAAAAAACCTGACCTGATTGGGAAAAACAGATGTCATTTTTGGATTTAGTGGTGCAAAATGGTCCTAATTCAGTTGAAAAAACCTAGACAACTTGCAAAAAACATTTTTTTGTAACCCAGTGTAAGTGTTTGTCAGCAGTAGCGGTTGTAGTCCATACTGAAAATATGTTCAAACTTCGATCTGATTACCTAAAAAGTTCAGTTGTTGGTTTAACAGGACAGAGCAGCACAGTCAACAACCTGAGGGGGCGGGGCCTGAAGTGATTAGATTAAGATCATATAGAGAACATCATATGTGTAAATGGTGTACAAATGTTTCTCAATATTGACCCCCACTCCTATTTTTTTTCTGAAGTTTGGTCCAATGGGGCCCAGTGGAATGGTCAGGGCTTCAGCTGTGTATTGGAACCAGCAGGATCTTTTCAAATCACTGACTGTATAAAGCAGTGGTTCCCAACCTTTTTTGGCTCGTGACCCCCTTTAAACATCACAAATTTCTGGCGACCCCAGACATTCAAAACAGAGACATTTTTCTCTTGGACATGTCTCAGCAGGGCCAGGCAGGTGAAGATATCTTTTCAGTCTCTTGCAAGGTTATTATTGTTAATGAAAACTAACAAAATGATGAAAACTAGAATTGAAAAAAACATTTTTGTTAACTGAAATAAATAAAAACTACAATTAAAAGAAAAAAAAAAGATAACTAACTGAAACTGTATTGTGTGCTTACAAAACTAACTAAAACGGATAAAAATTATGGATAAAATTCCCTTCGTTTTTGTTTTTTTTCAATGTGATTGATATGACAATTGATTTATTTCACTCCATCAATTTTAGCTAGCGGCCCCATACAGTACTTCACAGTCCATTACTTAGTTTAGTTTAGTCAGAAACATGGAGACTAAAGCAGCAGAGTCCTGTCTTGGATTTATGTGAATACGACGGTGAAGAAGAGAAAAGATATGAAAAAACTAAAACTAATGCTAGAACTAAACTAAAACTAATAAAAACTAGCAAATCTGCTCTAAAAACAAATTAAAACTAACTGAATTAGAGAAAAAAAGAAGTCACAACTAAATAAAACTAAACTATAAGGAAAAATCCAAAACTATTATAACCTTGGTCCCTTGTCGGTCCGGTTTCAACTGTGGTTGAATGAATGAATGAATGAATGTTTATTTCAGTTAAGATACAAAACACACACATATAAAAAAGACAACAAAACAAAACACCTACATATTAAAAAAGAAACAAACAAGCATAAAATTAACACATTTTGTAACTGAAAAAGGAAGAAGCTGAAGCCGGAGGCTTATTTCTGCTTCTCCTATTTACACCCTTAGTCCATGTCCACACCTTAAGTTGCAACAGATAAATACTTAAACTTAAATTATGCTACATTCAGTGTAATAAGTTATTTTGTAAACATATTACTCTCATAGCCCTTCATAATTTGACCAATTAAATTCTTTTTGAAACTCAACAGTGAGCTACACAATTTCACTTCATCCTTCAATTCGTTCCATAGCTTGACACCAATAACTGAAACACTGTGATATTTAACGTTTGTTCTTACTTTACACTTTTCAAACACAAACATCCCTCTTAAATTATAATGTCCTTTTCTTAACTTAAAGATTTTCTGAATACAAAAAGGAAGGTTTTTACTTTTAACATGAAACATAAATTCCATTGTTTTTAAATATACAATGTCAAGAAATTTTAGCAAACCAGATTCTACAAAAAGTGGATTACTTGATTGGAGATAACCAGCTTTGTTTATGACTCTAATAGCTTTTTTTTGGAGTTTAATTATTGGGTCTAAATTAGTCTTATACACATTGCCCCATATTTCCACACAATAAGACATATATGGCATTACAAGTGAACAATACAACATATGCAAACATTTTTTGCTTAACAAGTCTCGAGTTTTATAAAGAATCGCAACAGCTTTGGACATTTTGCGTTTGATATATTCTATTTGTGGTTTCCAACAGAGTTTATGGTCAATAATCACTCCCAAAAATTTTGTTTCATACACCCTTTCAATTTCAATTTCATTAATTTTCAGTTTTATATCATCACTTCCCCTAGCACCACCAAAAACCATAAATTTTGTTTTATCTTCATTAAGTGATAACTTATTTACATCAAACCATTTTTTTAACTTGCTCAATTCCTTTTCCACAATTTCTAATATTTGTTTCATATTTACTCCCGAATAAAGCAAATTAGTATCATCTGCAAATATTGTAAATTTTAACTTACTAGATGCCATAAAGATATCATTTAGATAAAGTATAAATAACTTGGGTCCCAGAACTGAACCTTGTGGGACCCCACATGTTACGTTTCTAAGTTGTGAATTTGTATTTCCAATTGATACATACTGAGACCTATTTTGTAAATAACTTTTTAACCAGTTTTGCGTCACACCTCTTATACCATACATTTCACATTTCCGGAGTAATATTGAGTGATCAATTGTGTCAAATGCTTTCCTTAAATCAATAAAAACACCAACAGTATGTTGTTTCTGATCCACCGCTGTTGCTATATTTTCTGCAAATTCCATTACTGCTAAAGATGTTGATCGGTTTTTCCTAAATCCATACTGATGATCATTTAATATCCTATATTTGTCTATGTAGTCATCTAACCTCTTTACAAACAGTTTCTCAAGAATTTTAGAAAACTGTGGTAACAGTGACACCGGTCTATAATTTGACACCATGTGCTTATCACCATTTTTATAAATCGGAATCACTTTAGCTATTTTCATATTTTCTGGAAAAGTACCTGTTTGAAATGATTTGTTACATATATACGTGAATGGTTGAAGGATACTGTTTATCACTTGTTTTATGAGTGACATATCAATGGAATTTCTATCAGTAGATTTTTTATTTTTAGATTTCCTGACCACTTCCAACACTTCACTTTCACAAACTCCACCAAGAAACATTGAATTATTGTTTTCAATAGCAAAATTAAAGGTTTTATCATCCTTTTCCCACTTGGTAATATCTTTTGCCAAATTAGGACCGACATTAACAAAAAAATCATTAAATATATTCACGATGTCCTCTGTATTTTCCACCACAGTGTCACCAGTTTTAACAACATATGTAGCAAAATTCTTTTTATTACTTTTTTTAATCATATCATTTAACACTTTCCAAGTACCTTTAATATCATTTTTGTGTATTTCTAACAACTTATCATAATAGGCTTTTTTATGTGTTCTTATAATTGCTGTCAATCTATTTTTGTATCTTTTATATTTATTCTCTTTTTCTTTCGTTCTGTGCTTCAGGAATTCCCTATAAAGACTGTTTTTCTTCTTACAAGCCCTTTCCAATCCCTTAGTTAACCATGGTTTCTTATTCTTTTTAAGATCTTGTCTATATTCTTTCACAGGACAATGTCTATTGTACAATGTCAGAAATATGTCTAGGAAAGCATTATATGATTCATTAACATCATCTACATAAACTTCATGCCAGTCATAATTTATTAATTCCTCCTTTAAGGCCATAATTGCTTCTGGTGACTTTGTTCTTACCAAACAAGGTTTTTGCTTATAGTTGGTTAAAGATAATTTGTTGTTCATTTCCAGTTCTATAAAAACTGGCAAATGATCACTTATGTCAGTCAGAAATAGACCACTCGTTATTTCACCATCAATAATGTTTGTAAAAATATTATCAATCAATGTTGCGCTTTCCAATGTGATTCTACTTGGTTTTGTAATTACAGGGTGAAAACTCAAACTAAACATAGTGTTTACAAATTCTGCTGTTTTTGCATGTTCATTCCATTTCAATAGATCAATGTTAAAGTCACCACAAACCAAAATCACCTTATCACATTTTTTTTCATATAAATTAGTAATCTCCTTATTGAATTTCTCAATACATGATCCTGGTGTCCTGTAAATACAACTAAGAAATATGTTTTTGTGTTTTTCCATCTTAATTTCAACCGTTACACATTCCATCAGATTGTCTATAGCAATTGTCAAATCACCATTTATCTTACATTTCAAATCATTTAACACAAATAGGGCCACGCCCCCTCCTCTTTTATTGGCTCTGTTTTGCCAAAACATCTCATATCCTTCTAACTCATCTAGTAACTCTTTCTCATCACTCAGCCAAGTCTCTGAAATTGCTATTACACTAAATTTATGCTGTAATTTTTGCAAATAATCTTTAATTTTATCAAGATTGCTATATAGACTCCTGCTATTAAAGTGAATCACCGAAAAACCCTTAATTTTAGACTTATACTTGTCTTCTGAATAATATTCACATGTTGTTTTAATGCTGTGGTAGAAGTGGGTCTCTGGGTCAATATCATTCTCTAAGACATAGGGTTTGTGATCTTGAAAGTCAAAAGACTTAAATTCAGTGTATTCACACATTCTCATATTTCAGTCCTCAACAGAATCTGACCTCATAGCTCCATCACAACAAAATCTGATATGACATATCTCCACTGGTCCACCTCTATACTTTGTTCTTCATCTTCATTTATACTGATCAAGCTCAGTTATGTCTCTAATAACAATAACTTTGGCCCGTTCAGGAGTACCATTCAGTCTTATCATTACCTTACAGTTTCTTACCCATGTGTCTTGGATTTTTTTTTCCTTTTTCAAGATTCTTGCTTGTCTTGCAATTGCAGCATTTCTCTTTGTTAAATTTTCGTTTATGTACACCCCTGTGCCCTTAAGTTTTTTTGCATGCTTGAGCACTTCAATCTTCTGTTTTCTGCTCACCAAACGAATAATAATGTTTGGCCTCTTGCTCTGTTTTTGGGGTAAGGTGTGACAGACAGCTATATCTTTACGGTGTAAAGGAATGTCTTTGCTGTTTAAAAACTTAATAACTTGTTCCTCCAGAGAGTGTAATTCAGTGTTTGATGCATCCTCACCGTTCTTGTCACCGGCTGTGATGCTTGCATAAGTGCGATGGTTAGTCTTTAGTCCTGTTATCATTAGCTCATCCATCCTTATGCTCTGCTCCAGATCTTCAACTCTTCTTTCCAGTTCGTCTATTTTCTTGTCTTTTTCCCTAATCACCGCCTTCAATTTCCGCATTTCCTCAATTAAATCCAGTAGTCCCGTCTGTTGTTTTGGTTCGACTGTGACTGCGATTACATGATCGGTTCACTCAAGATATGCCCTCTCAGATGCTATATTCTGCATTTTATTTGAACTTGATTTTCATTAGGAAAATGGGTCGTGTTCTAATTATATTGAAAAATATATTGAATCATTAAAAATTATTTTTTATTAGTAATTTATTTTTTTATTATTATTATTATTATTATTATTATTATTATTTTTTTTTTTTTTTTTTTTTTAATCATTTACTACATTTCAGGCGACCCCATATGAATTTCAGGTGACCCCACTTGGGGTTCCGACCCCAAGGTTGAAAAAACACTAGTACAGAGGAATTAACACAACAACCACAATGTCACCTTATTGAATTTGCACTACTGTTTTCAAACCTCATATTTTGTTGATTCTTGGCTTTTTGGAGCCAAAAGTTGTTAAATTTGGATGAACAAAGGGTGTTGGGAGCTAATGTTATCTTCTTGACACAGTAAATGATTCATTGCATAAAACATTTACAGAAAAAAAGTTGGTGAAACTTATTCACCACAACTACAAGAACAAGCAGTCTGTCAAGAATAAAGAAAGAAATGCATAAAAAATAAACAGGCTCCTAAAGTCTGACTTGGCAGGAGACTGAATTGTCAAATCTTCTATTAGAGCTAAAATCTTACTGATGTAGCATTAAAGGAAGATACACTGTGAAAAGTGCTCTGTAAATAAAATTTACTTACTTAAAAATTTACTTATGAGAGGGTCTAAATGACGCAAATGAAACCAGAATAACTCCTGAAATTCACTGACTAGATACATACAGAGATGTATAATACATCCATGAATTAGAGTAGCATCTAATATATGTATGAAAAACTAAACAGAGCCTCAGTGTGGGTGTGAAATCCAAACAGCAGGGCTCTGAGAAGAACAAACATTTCCACAGAACTTGGTTGTGTCAGTACCGTGAACTCTGAATACTCGGTCGTCTATGTCGATAACTAGCTGCTGATCTGCTTTCTGATAATTGGAACAGCTAGAAGGACACACATCTACAAAAATGTCAGCGCGCATTTTCTAGTAGTCTGTCTTCACAAACAAACAATATATGAATTGTTTAAAAATACATTGTCAGAAATCCTACAATACATTCTACGAGTCACCAAACAACTAATATTTCATCAATGAGTCTGGAACATACAGTTTATTACAGGGTGTTTGTGCAGGTCATGAATGTCTTAAAAAGTCTGGAATTTTTGAAACACTGTTTCCAGACCTTGAAAAGTCTGGAATTTTGTGTGAAAGTCTTAATATTGAATGGAAAAAAGTTTGTCTCATAGTCGAATTTTAAAGTATGCTCAAAGGCACATAATCTTGTAACATAAGAAACACATGAGGGAAGCATATTAGTTAGTTTCAGTTTATTAACCCCCACCGCCGCCACCACCACCACCCGAAGGGCAGGGGTCTTGTTTTTTGTTTGGTTTATAATGGATTAGATTTCTTTTAATATACATATATAGCACTTTTTTAGACACCCAAAGCACTTTACATTATTGATTCATTATTCATTCGCTCTCACATTCTCCCTCTGGTGGTGGTAAACTACATTTGTAGCCACAGTTGCCATGGGGCAGACTGACAGAAGCGTGGCTGCCAATTCGCGCCTCCGACCACCACCAAACATTCATACGCATTCATACACCAGTGTGAGTGGCACTGGAGGCAAGGAGGGTGAAGTGTCTTGCCCAAGGACACAACGGACTGACTAGGATAGAGCGGGATTCGAACCGCCAACCCTTCGGTTATTGGTTCTACCACCTGAGCCATGACTGCTCCCAGTTTAATTGTTTGTTTCTTTGGTTAACACCTTTGCAGCCAAAGTGTTGGTTGAATTCATACCAGATTGGGTTTATAGATTGCAGGTGACCCTGAATAGATGTCATTACATTTTGGGAAAGGTATAGCAAAGTTCAAATTTTTAATGAATTTTTCAAATCTTTTTTTTCCCCCAAGTTACTTATAATGGGCAAAATTTCACATGTCTCTAAAATAAAAACAACAATTTTGTTTCAATTTACTTCAAACTTGGCACAAATATAGAGGCAATTGTTATGCTGACATTAACACACGCATAGACATGATGACATCAGCTGGATCGATGCCAAAATAAGCTACAATACATGTTGGGGGCGGGGCTTGTTGTGCCTGGTAACACTTGTTTGGAGTATATAACACAACTAACTACTCCTACTGTAAGAGTGAAAATGGGAAATGCTAATTATAACCAAATATTCAGTTGAAAACATAAGCGCAGGAATAGTAAAGACATGTTTATGATGATGTTATTAGTTCTTAGTTCTTAGCTTAGTTCCTAGGGGCCAAACAACGTCCGTCTTATTAACGTCTCTTTCCTCGTTGTTGTCTTTCACCTGAACCTGAACTGATCCAAACTGGACTGTAATGATGGCAGAGGGTCTTCAGTCTCTTCCTTCCAGGTTCACATCATATTTGTTTTTTTTTTTTTGTTTGTTTTTTTACATTATATCAGCTGTTATTTCGTATTTCGGGTCAATGTGCGCGTCCTTCAATATGTCTGTGTGGAACTTGCGCGGATTTAAAGTTCCGCATCAAACAACGCCTTTCGTTCCTTTTTCTTTTTCTCAGCATACTGTGCCATTTCGGTACAGCTGTGTACTGAACCGAACAGGTGCGTACCGAAACGGTTCAGTTCGGTATGTGTACCGTTACAGGCCTAATATATATATATATAAGCAAAATATTACTTTGTTTGAATATACGAAAAGGAGTGGGAGGAACTATGATTTACAGTACAACTAGTGATGTAATGATTACTGGTGTAACGATAAACCGCGGTAAAATTCTCGACGGTTAGTATTAGCGTTTAAATTCTAATTATCATGATAACCGTGTTTGATTACCACACTTCGAAAACTAATGGTACCGCTCATTTCCTGGAGAAGCAGCAGCACTCCAGCACATCTATCTATCTATCTATCTATCTATCTATCTATCTATCTATCTATCTATCTATCTATCTATCTGTCTGTCTGTCTGTCTGTCTGTCTGTCTGTCTGTCTGTCTGTCTGTCTATCTCTGAAAAAGAAATTCAAACAACTCAAACTTGATATGGAAAATGGTCAAACAGTGGCCATAAGGTGACATTTTTAATGCACATTTCTATATGTGATTGTTTACATGTTAATATTTTAATGTTTCTGCCAACAGAGAGTACATAGTAGCTACTATTCAATTTTATTTATTTATTTATTTTTCAAAATACAACTTGATTAAATTATTTCAGTGTGTATAAGTACTTTTTGAACATTTTGAGCACAATTTCAACCGTATCGTGATAATAATGATAACCGTGATAATTTTGGTCACAATAATCATGATATGAAATTTTGAAAAAGTTTGAAAAAAGTCTGGAATTTTTATTTGGATAAAGAGCAAACACCCTGTAATAATATTATCATGCTTTTTGCTAAAACTCCTTCACTTACAAACAGAGAAAAAAAACAAAAAAACAAAACAGACTGTAGAAATATACAGAGTGAAGGTTAACTAGATGAACAAAGTCTGAACCACAAATAGTGGTTTCTCAAAACCAGAACTAGGTTTCATTTATACAGAATCAGTCTGATTGAGTTAATGTGTGCCTCTAAAGCCCAAACGATTGGAACCAGTGAACAAATAATGTTAGTTCCATGGTCAAATGCCTCTGTTCACTGGTGATCAGGTGATAAATTGAAGTCAGTCGGTGTAAGGTGAGATGCTGGGCTCCTCTGTACCTTTGTGCTAACACTGATGACATTTTCCATAAATCATGTCTTTTTTTATTGAGCAGAGAGAGATAGAGAGACCCATCGAAAAACCTGGTCACCAAGGGAGCCCAGACTGTGCGAAGGAGGCAATCTCTGTGACATTGGCAATGAAATGCTTCTCACTTTCTATTGCCCTAAATGTGAAATGAGCAGAGAAATAGTGCTAAAGAAATTCCAATTAGCTGATTGTTTGTTTTGCTTTATTTCAGTTTAGAAACACCTCAACGTATTAATGAACGAAACATACATCATCGACCACATCCTCAAACAACATCAGTCCAATTTGCAGCATTCACACAGATATTCATCAATTAGGACTTAAACTATTTTCTGAACTGAGCCAGTCAAGGATACAGTATGTTTAAGTGCTGAGGCGAAAGGGTTAGGGCGGATTTTGATTACATTTTCAGGAAATGTTGATACAGGCACATGGAACAAATGATTACGTTTTGGTGGGGGTGAGGAGGGGGGGGGCAGATCTGCCTTGGTGGAGGTCTGCACTCTCTGAGAGCTTTTGTAGTTTATTTGTTATGGGATTTATGTAGCTCATTGAGGATTTTGTTTGGATATCATTTATTATGACTGAATAAGCTAGCACTTGTGTTGGTTCAGATTGAATTAGCTGTTTTCTACAGTTTTCTATAGAAGTGTGTGTGTGTGTGTGTGTGTGTGTGTGTGTGTGTTGGGGGGGGGGGTTGAGAGTTTGAGTAGGTTCCTGAGGAGCTTTTAAGGGGTCAGAACAACTATTTGTATTTGATGTATTTATTATTTGATGTATTATTGTATTTGATGCATATTATCTTGTGCTGCTGTACATTTGAAATTCCCCCTCGGGAGATTAACCCTTTCAAGCATAGGTCACTACTGTGGACAATTCTTCTCCAGCTGTTCTCTTGTATATTCATGGGTTTTGTTGTTTTAGTTCCATATCAGCCAACACAGTGGACGCTTATACATCACCCCATACACTGACATTCATACCATTACTGTAACTGTGCTGTTCTTGATAAACCTGATCTGCACTAACATGTCTGAGTGTTGAAGAATGTGCAAATGAAGTCATGTACAGGGTGGGGAAGCAAAATTTACAATATGTTGAGGCAGGGATTGAAAGACAGTGTATGACCAATTAGTTTATTGAAAGTCATGAGAATTTATTTGCCACAAGAAAATTGACATAATAAAAAATGTTTTTATTCTATGTGTCCTCCTTCTTTCTCAGTAACTGCCTTCACACGCTTCCTGAAACTTGCACAAGTGTTCCTCAAATATTCAGGTGACAACTTCTCCCATTCTTCTTTAATAGTATCTTTAAGAAAGTCGACATTGCTGTGTGATGTTCTATTGGTAGCATGTTCTAAAACGCCCCAAAAAGCAGAATCCAGAGGGTTTAGATCTGGGCTAGAAGGCAGTCATAAACACGATTCCCAAAAATTGCTAAAGTTGGATTTGTTGCTATTGTCAACAAGTGTTTTGGTGTTCTTGTGTAAGATTTTAACTTCAAATCATATTTTACTGCATTTCTAACAGACTTTTTGTCTACCTCAAGTTCAATTGCCATTTTTCTCATGGATTTGGTTGGATCCATTAGGATTTTGGATTTGAGAGCTTTAATAAAAGCTTTGGTACGTTTTTTGTTGCTTCCTCCACTCCCAGACTTTCTCGTAATAGTTTTGCTCATAGTCATTCTCTTCTTTCCATTATAAACAGTCTTTATGGACACTCCGACTATTTCTGGAATCTCCTTTGGTGTGACGAGTGCATTCAGCAAATCACACACTCTTTGACGTTTGCTTTCCTGATTACTCATATGGGCAAAAGTTTCTGAAAAGGTATGGATAATAGTGTTAGGTATGATTATGACATCAATATATGTTTGGTTTCAAAACAACCGACGTAGTGCCTGCTGAGAAAAAACAACTAAATGTTCATTGTAAATTTTGCTTCCCCACCCTGTATATGTATAAGTTTTGTTTTTGTTTTTTTGTTTTCTTCCATGACCTCTTACTACCTGTTTTTTTCCCTAAGGACTAAGTAAAATTACTTTGTCTTGTTGCATATTCAAAATAAACTAAACTAAAAATAAATAAATAAATAAATAAATAGCTTGTTATTGTTACTAAAGTGCAATTAACTGTTTTGTTTTGTTTTTTTTTGCATATTATTTCCATGAAGTGAGGAATGACTAGTATTAGAGTATGTTAAAATGTGAGAAAACAGCAGATTAGCAGCATTAAAAAGGTTTTTATTTCATAGTTTTCACATGATATATCAGTAAATCCATGTTTCTTTGCTTCCAGAATTTAACGCATGGTGTCAAGCTGACATTTTTTTAACTCCATGAAAAATAGGTTCATAAGAAAATTTTCAGTCACATTGTTTTTTTTCATGCCTAAAGAGGAATAAAAACACTCAGGAAATAAATGTTGATTAAGGTTCTCATAATTCGTGCATGAAAGGGTTAATAAAGTATATCTTATCTTATCTTATCTTGTAAGGTTTTGTTTTCAGTGTGCTTTTATTTTAATGTGTAAACACTACCGAGATGTGTGGTAGTAATCTTTAATCTTTGTGGAAATGCAATTTTTTTTTACTGATTAAGGTTTTTCTGGTTGAAAAAATAAAAGTAATTTAAAGTTTTAAGATTTATGTCAGTGCACTTTCTCACTTAACTTACCTGACTAAGCAGAACCCCCCAAAAATGTTGAAAAATGAAGTAATTCTTGTGTATATCACTCAACACTACTGATATCATGGGGGTATAATGTGGCCTAGGTCACTTTAACCCTGGGTATAATCCAGCCAGGTATTAATGAAGTTTAAGTCCCTGTTTGTGCTGATAAAGCCTTGTGTTGCACAGCCCACTGATGCAGGGCTGGACTCAGATCCGGTTCTCCTTCCTTAGACCACTATTGGTAAGAACTAATCAGTGCAGATTGGAAACACAGAGCCAGAGCTGCAGTCGTCCATGCTCTGTCCCAGTCACATGACCATTACAATTCTGTCCATGTTGAAGTCTCTCAGATCCTGATGCTTGTTTATTTTGTCTGATTCAACAAATGTTTGGACTAAATGTTCTTCTGCAGGGATTGTGTCAAAGTCATTTTAATTCAGGGGCCACATTCAGCTAAATTTGATCTGAAGTGGGCTGAAGCAGTAAAATAATAACATAATAATATATAAATAATATCAACTCCAAAATTTTCTCTGTTTTAGAGTGAAAAAAGTAAAATTAAACAATGAAAATCTACAAACATTTACAAACTATCCTTTCAAACAATGTGAATAACATGAACAAACTGAAAAAATAAGTGTAATTTTAACAATATTATGCCTCAGTTTATTATTTACACATGTACATCGTAACTTACAGATCAACAGCGGGTCTACAAATACAAAAAACATTTAATATCAGGCAGAATGTTGTTAAAATTGTACTTACTTCTCTTAAAATATTTCAGGTTGTTCATATTTGTTCAGGTTATTCACATTTTTTGTGAAATTATACTTTGTTTTAGTGTAAATACATGAAAATATTTACATTTACTAAGAGAGAAATTTGGAGTTGTGAGTATTTATAGATTATTGTGATAGTATTTTACTGGTCTGATCCACTTGAGATCATATTGGTCTAAATGTGGAACCTGAACTAAAATGATTGTTAATGTCTTCGGTGTAATTTTTGCATTTCACAACTTCATCCCAAGGGCCGAACTAGACCCTTTGGCGGGCCATATTTGGCCCCCAGGCCGCAGGTTTGACACCTGTGTTCTTCTGTTTCCTAATATATCCGTATACAATATCTGAAAAGTGCCACTGAAATAAGACAATCAATATCATTCCCACTTCACCTGTCAGTAGTGTAAGTGCTACAAAGTGAGACGCTAATTCACAAAGATGACTGATGATAAATCAGATTATGTTTTAAGTTTAACTTTAGTAACTGTGTATAATTGGGGGCTCAGGAAATATTTTACACTACATACATGGTTTCTAAAGCAAGTTATTGGACAGCAAGTTCATTTACTGTATATAACCTGGTAATAAAAAAAAAAAAGAAAGCTAAAATGGAAAGTGCTGAAACAACATAAGATCAAAAATTAAAACAAAATGCAAAGTACATAAAATCCTAATAAAGCAAAATAAAATATAAAAAAATATTTTAAAAAAATATTTAAAGAAGATACAATGATCCTGAGACTTAGAGGAGTAAGAATAGAATGGAAGTTATGTAAGGTTGTACTTTGGAGCAGAACAAGTTCTTCCCAGTATAAAAATATGTGATAATAAGCTAGAGGATTCTTATACAGGACCTATAGAAGGAATGCATCATATAATAATGAGTGACCTCAATTATTTCTATACAGCATCTGACAAAACAGAACAAGCAGTAAAGATAATGGTCAGTGAAAGAAACATATGAACAGTGATTATTTCAGTCCATGTTCTGTCATTTCATGAGTCTAGCTACACAAATGGAGCTAATTTTTATTAGCTACTTTTCTTTTTCTTTCTTTCTTTCTTTCTTTCTTTCTTTCTTTCTTTCTTTCTTTCTTTCTTTCTTTCTTTCTTTTTCTGAACTTTTATTTTCTAATATCAGAGACTTATTCACCTGGGTAAAAGAATTTCTGGGAATGTGCATGTTTCGCATTTCCACCTCAAAGTTTCTGAAAATGTATTCAAATGAGTCTCAGTCATTTTGAGTAACTGACTTGAAGTTCCGCTGAATTTCTTTTGTGCGTATACAAAATCGCAAAATAACATTTTTCATTAATTTTCACTTTCAGATACCACAGGTATGACAAGGAGTACCAACCAAAAGAACTTATTTTCTGAAAGACCATCACATATGCTTACAAAATGTACAATTTCATGATGGTTCTAGGACTCCAACCTAGAACCATCGTGAGTCCTAGAACCATCATTAAATTTTACATTTTGTAAGCATATGTGATGGTCTTTAAGAAAATAAGTTCTTTTGGTTGGTACTCCATGTCATACCTGTGGTATTTGAAAGTGAAAATTAATGAAAAATGTTATTTTGCGATTTTATTATGACAAAAACAACAACAAAAAAGGATCATACCCATTAATAAATGCTGATCTGATTACTCTATATACTTATGTAAAAGGATGTGTAATTATTTGCAATATATCATATTTGGTTTGTGTTTAATTGGTCAATAAATATAGGGGTTCGTAAAAGTTTCAAGTTTATTTTCCAGATTTCACAAGGTCATACCACAGTACCAATAACGACAATGTTATTGATAATATACATATGCAATCTATATGTGGTAGTCATTCTTTGCTGAAAATTTCATGCATTTAGCTAGAAAACTTACTGAGATATTGCACTCTAAAATTTGCTACATTTTAAGACAATCGCGAAATGCACCAAAAACGGCAAGAGGGGTAACCTGTTCATGAATTTTTTTCTTCAAATGTATTTGATGTATCAATCTGAAATTTTGGCTGAGGTGTTTTTTAGTGTTGAACTTTATATGGTAAAAAATTTCAAGCGAATCTAAGATGGTCGAGCAGGAGGCACTTGTTGAATTGAGGTGGAATGACCCCTGCATGTTTTAGATATTTCCCTCTTCCAGCCACACCTGATTCAATTAATGATCAGCTCATTATCAGGCTCTGCAGAAGCCTGATAATGATGTAATGGCTTCCAGGTGTGACAGAAGAGGGAAATATCTAAAACATGCAAGATACCGGCCCTTGAGGAACTGAGTTTGACACCCCTGATCTAAAACATGCAGGATAGTGGCTCTCCAGGACCAGGGTTGGACACCCCTGGTTTAGAGCGTATCTGCTGTATACGCTCTTTAAAGGACGGACAGATGATTCCAGTGTATTTGTAGGAGTGACAAGATACATTTACGTAGCTCAGGAGGTAGAGCGGGTCGTCCATAAATCATAAAAATCAAATCCCGCCCTGTCCTAGTCATGCGCCGTTGTGTCCTTGAGCAAGACACTTCGCCCACCTTGCCTCCAGTGCTGGTACTCACTCTAGTGTATGAATGCATATGAATGTTCGGTGGTGGTCCGAGGAGCCGTCGGCACCACACTTGCCCCAGGGCAGCTGTGGCTACAAGCATAGATTACCACTACCAGAGTGTGAATGTGAGAGTGAATGAATAATGGATCCATTGTACGCGCTTTTGAGTACATGTTCACAGAAAAGTGCTACATAAATCTAATCCATTTTTATTATTATTTATTTGAAAGCGCCTTTCATGAAACCCAAGGACACTGTACAGCACAGGATAAAAGACAATAAATAAAATACAAAGGAAAAACAAGTGCAAGAAGTGTGGTACGGGTAAGATGATAGGGAATTATTATGGTGGGTAGGCAATCTATAACCAAGTTTGTTTATAGAAAAACAAGTTTGGAGCCATGCACTGGCTGGGAATGTGAAAAGTCCTGCCCCCCACCAACTAGGGAACTTTTTTCATGGAAATTTTAGGCAGTTTACCCAGGAAATTACTGAGAATTTGAAAAAATTTGGAAACCAGTGATGTCATATATGGAAGGGCCAGACAGTTAAGATCCACTATACAGGGTGTATAAAAAAAAAAAAAAAAACCTACACATTTTGAAAAATTACCCCCATTTCCACATTTGATAATTTTTGGAATTTTCTTTTCTG
Organism: Sphaeramia orbicularis; assembly: GCF_902148855.1. Classification (NCBI taxonomy): domain Eukaryota; kingdom Metazoa; phylum Chordata; class Actinopteri; order Kurtiformes; family Apogonidae; genus Sphaeramia; species Sphaeramia orbicularis. Next base: position 19,637,780 of record NC_043957.1, on the reverse strand, counting down.
GACATCTGTCGGTAGGGGATTGGTGGATATTTGTCCAAATTTACAGACCCAGGTTTTCATGCATGAGTGAACAGGGGAAAATTGCGCAATCCAAGATAAAACTGGTTTGTGCTAAGTAGCTCAGTAGATCATGGGAGGGGACAATGGGCATCCAGCTTGTTTTCCACAAAATGGCCAGGTTACAGCATTAACACTTTGGCCACCATGTCAGTTTCATTTCTTTACCCATATCAGCTGTTCCTGCCTTTCAAAGTTAATTCAACTTGTTTAGGCCTGAAAATGTCACTGAGGACAGGCCAAGTTAGTAACCCTAAAACTCTGGGTCTGTAAATTTGGACAAATATCCACCAATCCCCTACCTACCGTCGTCCATGAAAGAAAATTCCAAAAATTACCAAACGCAGAACTGGGGGTTTTTCTGTCAGACATTCCATTTTAAATATTTTAATAAGGTTTTTCCCAGGATTAGCACAGATTTTCCCAGGATTATCTCTGGACCTGCTGCGGTGGTCCTGCCTCTCCCCTGCCCTCATCATCATCACCCACTTATCCTCAACTGCCTCCATGTGTCTCCCCCAGTCTCTATCTCTATCACTCTCTCTTCTTCTCTTTCTTTCTTTCTTTTACCCCAACTGGTCAAGGCAGACGGCCATCCTCCAGGAGTCTGGGTCTGCTCCAGGTTTCTGCTGTTAAAGGGAAGTTTTTCCTCACCACTGTCACCAGTCACAAGTGTTTGCTCCTGGAGGATTCTGTTGGGTTTCTGTAAATTGGCTTACAGTCTGGTTTTGACCAACTCTATATATAAAGTGTCATGAGATAACTTTTTTGTTGTGATCTGGTGCTATATAAATAAAATTTGATTGATTGAGTGATTTGATTGGTTTTCCCCTGTAAGTCGCTTTGGAAAAAAGCGTCTGCCAAATGCATAAACATAAACATAAACATAGTTTTTTCTTATACACCCTGTATAAGCAGTAGTCCACAACGTAGCACTATACCAATCTATCTTGATGGCTGGGGGGGGGGGGGTTTGAGATGTTAAATTGTGTTTGTTTGTTTGTTTTGTTTTTTTTTCCTCTTTTCTCACTCTATCAATGCTGTTTTCTTGTCTTTTTCTTTCTGAATATGCATTTGTTGTGTTGATATTAAAAACGAAGCATAATTTAGCAAATCAGGGGATCTCAAACCTGTACTATGATAAACCTTCGCAATAAAAATTTCTGAAACGCTGAGGTTTTTCAAAGTTCCTGGAAATGTTCCAGTGGTGGAAAAGGGGCTTTTTATACGCATCATATAATATTTACCTCCAGCCGGTAGATTTCCTGCCTTTCTGAGGTCTAATGTGAAGGCTAGATGGACTGGGATTGTGGGGGTGAAATTATAGAATGGACCTTATGATGCATTTAAGTTATTCACTCCTTTGGCAAAGTAAAAAAAAAAGTGCCTTAAGCTTTAAATTATTCAGAAATATTGAATCGAGATGGTAGATATGTTTTTTGTTGCTGTTGATTTTTTTTTTTTTTTTTTTAAATTTTATTATGGTGTGAATGCTCGCTGCTGTACACATTTAAGTTGATGTAAACAATGTATGAGGTGAAAAGGATAGGCAAAAAAATAAGCTTTTGTTTCTGGCCTGTTCCTTTTTTGGTTTTTATGTTTATTACGATTAATGTACTAAGTACAATGATTGATGTAAAACCAAAAATAAATTAATTCATTCATTCCTTCTAAATGGGCGTGGCTTATTGATCACAGCTCACAGCCTTGAACTAAAAGAATAATATAATAATGAATATATGTATAAAAGATGCAGTGTTCATTTTTAAGGTGTGAAATATTGAGACTGGAATTTTTAGTGGCACATTTTAAAGTGTCTTGTTTTTCACATTCTCTGCTCGGATGTGTGATCTGTGAAGTTTTTTTGGTGTGAATCTGCCTCAGTTTCTGCAGACCACTCTACCTTACTACCTGTCACAGGAACACACACATATACACACTTGTGATTTCACGTCTCATCACCCCCATGACCCACATACGACCAGAAACTAATTCACACAGGCCAGAAAGAGACAGCGACACAGAACGAGAAACAGAAGGAGAGGGAAGGGCGGAGAGAACAGGGAACGTGACAGGACACAGACCGAACGGTGAAATGAGAGAAAAGCAGAAAAGACAAGTGAAATGAAGGAGGGATACGGAGGGCAAGATGACACAGGAGGAATTGGTAGGAGCATAACAGCGAAAAAGCCAACAGGGAGGAGGAACAGAGCTGGATAATGTAGCCTGTAAGTGATAGACTGAGCAGCGGGAGAGGTAGAGCGAGGTCAGATGGAGAGATGGATCGGAGGAGGGGTAGATGGGAAAATTTGGGTCGGCGAAGTGCAGCTGCATCGGGAGAGAGTCGAGATGAGGAGGGTAAAAAGGGGGGAGAGAGACAGGAGGCAGGAAATCAGTTGAGCAGACAGAATGTAGAGTATGTGTAGAGAGGATAAATGGGGGAAGGGGGAGGGTGGTGGGGTGAAGATGAGAGAGGGAGAGGTAGAAAAAGAGAAGGAGGAGGGGGATGCGGAGCAGCAGTCATCAGTATTCCAGCCTTGTACTCAGTTTCCAGCCAAGACAAATGAAAGCCAACATCAGGGAGGAAGTGGATCAGCTGAAAACACACCAACCTCTCCCTCTGTCACCCTGCTCCCCTTTCTCTATTTTTCTCCCTATCTCACCCCTCCCCGCTCCCAAAAGAGGAACGAGCCTCAGAGCTGCAGTAGCTCATACTGTTGGGACCTTCCGTACAAACAGCAGTGGAGATAAAACCCCGGTGTGTCACAGTCGGCCTTCTCACAGCTTCCGCCGTCCTGTTTGACGAGTGTAACAACGTTTGTCTTGCGTAGTTGCAAGAATTAAAGGTGGGGTGCAAGATGTTTTCCTTGAGCATTTTTTACTATATCACTTAAAATCCCCTTCATACCCTTGATTACAACCAATTTGTATGTATCTTTATTTAGGCGGGACAGTGCACATTAATGAACACATTTCTACATTCCATTTCAGTATAAACATGTAAATATGCCGGCGTTAGCGTCAATGCTAATTTTCATCTGCAGTCCCCACTTAATAAATAACAGAGCAATACAAAGCAATACAGTGTAAGAAGTGCAGTACAGAGCAAGACAGTTCAATACACTACAAAACAGTACAGTTCAATACACTACAAATAGTACGTGTCGAGGACTAAAATAAACATTTACTACTTAAAGGACAGTTCAGCACAATACATTAAAATACAGTACAAAATGACATTTATGCTTACGTGTCAAAGAGTAAAAGAAATATTCAGTTGTCTCTTTAACCCTTTCATGCATGAATTATGAGAACCTTAATCATGATTTCCCCCCCTGTTTTTATTCCTCTTTAGGCCTGAAAAAAAAAAAAAAAAATGCAATTGACATCTTTTAATGAACCTATTTTTCATGGAGCTGCAAAAATGTCCACTCAAATGGATATGATGCATTTAATTTTTGAAGCAAAGAAACATGTATTTACTGCTATACAGTGAAAACTATGAAATATAAACACTTTTAATGCTGCTAATCTGATCAGTTCTCATATTTAAACCTACTCTAATGCTAGTTATTACTCACTTCATGGAGATGATATACAAAAAACCCATTTTGTTAAAGAAAAAATGATAATTCCAGTCTAATAACAATTGATTTACACTCAAACATGTTACTGCAGATCAGGTTTACCAAGAACAGCAAAGTTACATGATGCGTAAGTGTCCACTGTGTTGGCTGATATGGAACTGAAACAACAAAACCCATGAATATATAAGAGAACAGCTGGAGAAGAACTGTCCACTGTAGTGACCACTATGCATGAAAGGGTTAAAGTGCTAGTGTTCACATGTTTGGTTGTTTCTTAGCCATACTTTAATCTGGCTTTTGAAAAGCATTAATTAATTAAATGCTCTAACACAAAAAAAAAAAAAAAAAAAAGTAGTCACCTGTGGAACGGACAGGACTGAAAAAACACCATCCAATCATTTTGAGCGCCTGATTGAAATGATTGAACAGTGATATGTCTATCAAACTCACCTGCCCTTTGTCCCTCCCCCCTCTGTGCATACCCCTCTTCGTGCATGAATCGTGCGTTCTCAGAGGTTTGGAGCATTTGTACAGGAAACGAAGCCAGAGCCAGAGCTTGGTTATATTAGTTATAATAGGATGGAAAGTTCACCGGCAAACTGTTTTGTTACTAACATAAATCAATAGGAAATGTAACATTAGTCAGATAGGTATGAACTGGGGCTGTTCTGTAAGAGGTGGGGGTGTTGGAGGAGACTGAAGGGCCGTTTACACGGTGTCGGATTCAGTCGACTCCGGGAAGATTTCATCACGGATTAGCCTTCTGTTAACATGGAAACAGTGCCTAGAGTGCCTGAATCCGGAAACTTTTGATACCAGGGTCCAGGGTGGAACGTTATCGATACGCTCCGCATTTCAGCTCCGTGTTAACGCGAGTCGGAGCGTTCCGGGGTAAAATATGACGTCACCGCATGCGCGCGCAGCCAAGAACCACCAGTTAACCCACTCCGGGCCAGTTGGTGGCGGTAATACGCCTCCAAGCTGGTTTGCCAGCCTCTATGACACAATAAAGCTGCAGAAAAAGAAGGAACAACCACAACAACAATGGCCGGTTTCAGAACAACATACGTGCAGCTAACTGTGCTCAGCTCGTCTGTCCACACAAAGAAGTCCTGCGTCTTTGTACGACCACTCGCCATTGTTGTTTGTAAATAGTGTTGTCCGCCTCTTCTTCTTCTTCTTCTTCTTCTTCTTCTCCTCATTTAAAGGCTGTCTAAACCGGAAATCGTTTGTGCGCAGGCGCGTGTTTTACCGCCACTGTTTCACTACAGCTCTACATCGCCAGCTACTGGTCTGGCATGGCCACTACAGCGTATTCAGCCGTCCTCGCGGACTTATGTTAACGCAGATCGTTATCATAGCGGCTTCGTCTTAACGCGGAATGATTTTATAACGCAAAGGAGAAATCTTTGCGGAGTGTTGCCGTGTAAACGTACCCTGAATGAGGTATGCATGGATCAGAGCCGGAGCAGCCGGAGCTGGGCGAATTGTTGCTGTGCAGCGCTTGTGAACCCTCGAGAACAAACATTGTACATGCCAGTATTCTGGAGGTGTGGCTTAGGGGGGATGTGTGAAGAAAGGGGTTTGCACTTTTGAATTGAGTATTTTCAAAATGTAGCTTGCTCGAACCGTTTTTTCTAAGGTTTTGTACCCTGCCTTTAATTTGTGGCGCCATCAGGTTAGATTGTTTGCTTAAGTTATTTGCTTGTTTGTGAGCTACAAAATGTGGTACATCTCAAGGGGAAAATAAACAAATATGAAACAGAACAGGATAATAACACAGCGCCTTTTCCCCCAGATCTTATTTATTTGAAAAAAAGCATAATTTCTTTAAAAGGCCCTGAATATTCAATTCAAAGCCTCAAAAAGGACTGAGGTTCCATTGATTTGCCATTCATTCATTCATTCATTCATTTTCTGAACCCGCTTTATCCTCACTAGGGTCACAGGGGTCGCTTGGAGCCTATCCCAGCTACATAGGGGCAAAGGCGGGGTATAGGGTGGGGAAGCAAAATTTACAATGAACATTTAGTTGTTTTTTCTCAGCAGGCACCACATCAGTTGTTTTGAAACCAAACATGTATTGATGTCATAATCATACCTAACACTATTATCCATACCTTTTCAGAAACTTTTGCCCATATGAGTAATCAGGAAAGCAAACGTCAAAGAGTGTGTGATTTGCTGAATGCACTCGTCACACCAAAGGAGATTTCAAAAATAGTTGGAGTGTCCATAAAGACTGTTTATAATGGAAAGAAGAGAATGACTATGAGCAAAACTATTACGAGAAAGTCTGGAAGTGGAGGAAGCAACAAAAAACGTACCAAAGCTTTTATTAAAGCTCTCAAATCCAAAATCCTAAAGAATCTAAACAAATCCATGAGAAAAATGGCAATTGAACTTGAGGTAGACAACAAGACCGTTAGAAATGCAGTAAGATATGATTTGAAGATTTAAATTCTCATGACTTTCAATAAACTAATTGGTCATACACTGTCTTTCAATCCCTGCCTCAAAATATTGTAAATTTTGCTTCCCCACCCTGTACAAGTCACCAGTTCATTGCAGGGCTGAACATATAGAGACAAACAATCACTCTCACATTCACACCTATGGGCAATTTAGATTAACCAATTAACTTATCAGTGCATGTCTTTGGATGGTGGGAGGAAGCCAGAGTACCTGGAGACCCCACGCAGACACAGGGAGAACATGCAAACTCCACACAGAAAGGTCCCACCCCCCGTCAACTGGTGTTGGAATCAAACCCAGGACCTTCTTGCTGTGAGGCACGAGCGCTAACCACTGCACCACCGTGTCGCCCATTGATTTGTCATAATGTTAAAACACTGAGACAATTGAAGAGAACAGGTTGTATGGTTTATTTTCGACAATTTTCACCTGTTTCTTAAAAATGTTTTTTCCCCAAATTAAGAAAAACCCAAAACAAATCAAGAAATCTTTCATACTGGGTCACGCATTTGCAATAACTGAACACAAAAAAGTGTCTGAAACCACTTTCATGGGTTTTACTGGTGAATAAACGTCATCAAAGTTGACGGTGTTTCCACGTTTAACTACGGAGCCTCTGAACGTCCACATGGATCATATCTGATGACCATGAAAAGATGACAAACTGCATTTTACCTGAATTCTTCAAATGTATTGATAGGATTAGTGGATCAACAGTTATTAAACATTTTAGATCAGGGGATTATTTTGGTTACCAGCAGTCGTTTATGTCTTTGTGGGTTAAAAACAAAACCAACTAACTAGCTAATGTTAGTTAGTATCTGACCTTTTAGTGTTTAGCAAATTTTCTTTAATGACAATTTAAGCATCAAATTCGAGTTATATTTTTATGTCTGAGGCATGGCTATGGTGTAAAAAGTACCATCGATAAAATCGGCTGTAACTTTTTTTCTACAAGTAATATTTTAAAAAAGGATAACAGTTCCATAAAATAGAGATCTTTAGCTAAAAAATTAGCCCACTTGATAAATGATGTGTGCAAATGAACTTTTTCCTGTTGATGCTCACTTTCTCTTGACCAGACCTATATATACATCTTGGATTAAACTTTACATTTTTTTTTCCACTCATGGGTAAGGAACCAAATATGGTAACTTCATTTACCTTGATTTTCTACATAACTATACCAAATTTTGAAAATTTTAACAAAAGTAATAAAGCCTTGTTATTTCCTCCAATAACACACTAAGGTTGAAAATATGAATTTCAGAGTATTTCTATGTGTGCCCTGTAAAGGTTTAACCGTTTAACCCCTGACGTGTCTGTGGTGAGCATTCTGAATGTATGATTTATTTTAAATTTTCATAAAAATTCAACCATTTGTACAAAAGGAAACATTTCAAAACGTGCTTCTTTCCATAGACATTTGAACATGCTCAGTGCACCCCCCACCACCTGTGGAATGGGGGGGGGGGGGGGGCGCATGAGACCAATGCATGAAAAAAATGTTTTTTGTTTTTAATGTTGTTTGCTGTTTTGTGATGATTTTCTCTTATTGTTTTTACTGTGTTTTAACCATGTAATTGCTTTTTGGAATTCAACCAGGTGTCAAAAAGCAGCTGGAGTAATTTATTTATTAAAAAAAAAAAAAAAAAAAAAAAAAAAAAAAAGAGCCCAAAAACAAAACTACTGGGTCAAAATTCAAATCCTTGTCATTGTTCAGAGTGTTCCAGTTCACAGTTCATGTTCAACATCCCAAATATCTTATTGATGTACATTCTGAATGCCTTACTTAGTAAAAACCTGTCAAACCTTAATTCCTCTCTTTGTTTTTTTCTGTTATTCCTCCTGTTATGAGCTGAAAACACAGTAAAGCAAAACCACTGAAGAAAAGGAACACAAGCACTGAAACAGACGTACATTTACCTGGAATAATGTCTCAGGGGTTAAAGGGTTAAATACATTAAAATGATCAACAGTGTGTAAAATTGTAAACTGAAATATGTGCATGAGTGAAATATATATCGAGCAAAACACTGACAGGGCCTTTTCTTTCCGTATTTTAAAGTAAACTTGACATTGTTTCCTGCTGTGTGAGAGGCTGTTCATATCAGGGAAAAAATGTCACAAGCTTATCATTGTTATCCACTATAATTTTATCGCAGTCCTGTTGTGAGGTGGTTTTCTTGCCCAGCCCTAATCCACAGAGTTTAACTCCGCTGAAGTCTGAAGGTAGCTCCCACTGCAGCTTTGATGGATCAACACCCTGATCTATATCACCTATTGTATAGAAACTACATAGCGTCTGGAACATCTTGGTCCATTTTCTGGTGTTCTGCTCCATTTTAACCCTTAAAGACCCAAACATCCACCAAAGACCAAAACCATCCACTGATTTAAACTGTTTAATACCTGTTGATCCACTAATCCTATTAATACATGTCAATAATTGGTATAAAATACAGTTTGTCATCTGTTTATGGTCATCAGATATGACCCATTTGGACGTTCAGAGGCTCTATAGTTACCGTGGAAACGCTGTCATCTTCTACAACATTGATTCACCAGTAAAACCCATGGAGTTGGATCAATGACAGTGGATGGAGACACTTTGTTTATGTTCATTTATTAATATTTTTGCTGAAAAAGTCCCTTTTTCTTCAGTTTTCTCTGTTTTGATATAATCACCTTTAAATTTACTCTGAGTTTTCGTGAGCATCTAAACTGAAAATAGGAAATTAAATATAGGAAACGACATAATTTATAGTGAAAAATGCAAAATGTAAAGCATAATATTGTAATAAATGGTGATAAATTGCTTAAGAAAAGTTAAATCGCGAGAAAAATTCAATTAGTTTATGTTTAGCTATTGATATATTTTACTGTTAAAGTCCCTTTTTTTCTTCAGTTTTCTCTGTTTTTGATATAATAACCCTCAATAACCCTTTACTCTGAGCTCTTATGAACATCTATATCAGGGATGTCAAACATGCAGCCCGGGGGCCAAATGCCAATGGGTCCAGTTCGGCCACAGTCTTGAATTGAATTAAGCAAAAAAAAAAAATTTAGCTTGAATTACGAAAAAAATCTTGAATTAAGCCCAAAAAAAAATCTTGAATTAAGTTAAAAACAATCTTGAATTAAGCCAAAAAACACCTTCAATTAAGTAAAAAAAAAAAAAAAAACTTGAATTAAGCCCAAAAAAATCTTCAATTAATTAAAAAAAAATCTTCAATTAAGCCAAAATAAATCTTGAATTAAGTAAAAAAAAATCTTGAATTAAGTAAAAAAATCTTGAATTAAGCCAAAAAAAAATCTTGAATTAAGTAAAAAAAAATCTTCAATTAAACAAACAAACAAAAAAATCATACATTTAGCAAAAAAATGTTGAATTAAGCCAAAAAAAAAAAAATCTTAAATTAAGTAAAAAAAAATCTTCAATTAAGCCAAAAAAAAATCTTAAATTAAGTAAAAAGAATCTTCAATTAAGCCAAAAAAAATCTCAAATTTAGCAAAAAGTCTTGAATTAAGACAAAAAATCTCCAATTAAGTAAAAAAAAAAAAAATCTTCAATTAAGCAAAAAAAAAAAAAAAATCTTCAATTATTTAAAAAAATATTCAATTAATTAAAAAAAAAATCTTGAATTAAGCAAAAAAAAAAAAAAAAAAAAAAATCTTCAATTAAGTAAAAAAATCTTCAATTACGCCAAAAAAATTCTAGAATTAACAACTTAATTTTTTGTCTTTGTTTTAGTGCAAAAAATAATATTAAATTGTGAAAATATTTACATTTTCAAACTATCCTGTACCAATAAAATGTGAATAACCTGAACAAATATGAACAACCTGAAATGTCTAAAGAAAATTCAGCCCAATTTGAACTATTTTTCTGCCTGTTCCTCAGTGTTTAGTGCCTTTGTAGATCTGATCCATAATGCACATGGACAAATGAGAAGTGGAGGCAGAATATTGGTAGAATTGCACTAAATTTTCTTACATTTTTAAATTTAAATTTCAGTTTTTTTGAGTTTTTTTTTTTTTGGGGGGGGGGGGGGATAGTTTATAAAAGTAAATATTTTCATAATTGAATGGATTTTTTTACACTAAAACACAGGAAAAAATTTGGAGTTGTCATTATTTATAGGTTATTATGTTATTAATTTACTGGTCCGGCCCACTGGAGATTAAATTTAGCTGAATATGGCCCCTGAACTAAAACGAATTTGACACCCCTGATCTATATCAATGTTTCCCAACCTTTTTTGAGCAAACATCCCTTTACGTTATCATGACCATCCTGCTGGGGGGGGGGGGTGGAACTAATTGTCGAGCAGGGGGAGTGGGTCTGATCGAGTTTATTAAAGATTAGGATTAAGAAGCTTTATTGTCATTATACACAAGAGTACTACGAAATTTAGTTTGGCAGCATCTCTCGTACCAGCTATGCCACAGTTGTAATATGTATAATATTTACATAAATAATTGTAATAAATAATAAACGTGGCATAAGTAGCAGGGGTGGGAATTCACCATTGACATAACATGCAGTTGGTGTCAGCGCCCCCTTCTCAGCTTTCTCGTTCCAAACACCCCACGACACTACCGCCCCCGTTGAGACACACTGATCTACACGCTCAGTGAATTAAATGTAGGAAAATACCAGATTTTCACTGAAAACATGCCATATAAAGAAGATAATATTACAATTAATGGTGATAAGTCACTTAAGGAAGGTTAAATACAGAGAAAAATTCATATGAGAACAGCCACAAAAGTAGCCCAAAAGTGGGTCTTTATGGATTTAAGTGGCAGTTTGAGAGTTCAACATATACTTTAGTCTGAAAAAATCTGCATACATTTACAGTGGTGTTCTAAGAGCTACTCTAACCCTCTGTTCATGCAGTAGGAAAACAAAGGAGCAAATTTTCTCCAACGCCTATAAGAAATATGAAAAATTTCTTCTGGTACGTGAAGCGTCTAGTGCAGTGTTTTTCAGCCTTGGGGTCAGGACCTCATGTGGGGTTACCTGGAATTTAAATGGGGTCGCCTGAAATTTCTAGTAATTGATAAAAAATAATATAAACTTGCCAATAAAAATATATATGGTAAGTCAAGAGAGACAATCTTAACACATAAAAGACAAACTGTGAAGCTGAAACTGAAGCACGGTGGTACTGTTTATCTTTCAAATGTTCATTGTGGTCGGTTTCAGATGCTGCAGCTCTTTCATAATTCATAGTTTGAGTTCTTGTTTGTTCAGTATTAATTGTCAGCCTTGTAAATACAAGCTGGACTGACTGTACATATCCTGACCAAGGAAAATAAATCTGCCTTCATCCATAATAATATACATTACAGGGTGGGGAAGCAAAATTTACAATGAACATTTAGTTATTTTTTTTCTCAGCAGGCACTACGTCAATTGTTTTGAAACCAAACATATATTGATGTCATAATCATACCTAACACTATTATCCATACCTTTTCAGAAACTTTTGCCCATATGAGTAATCAGGAAAGCAAACGTCAAAGAGTGTGTGATTTGCTGAATGCACTCGTCACACCGAAGGAGATTTCAAAAATAGTTGGAGTGTCAATAAAGACTGTTTATAATGGAAAGAAGAGAATGACTATGAGCAAAACTATTATGAGAAAGTCTGGATGATACTATTGAAGAAGAATGGGAGAAGTTGTCACCCGAATATTTGAGGAACACTTGCGCAAGTTTCAGGAAGCGTGTGAAGGCAGTTATTGAGAAAGAAGGAGGACACATAGAATAAAAACATTTTCTGTTATGTACATTTTCTTGTGGCAAATAAATTCTCATGACTTTCAATAAACTAATTGGTCATACACTGTCTTTCAATCCCTGCCTCAAAATATTGTAAATGTTGCTTCCCCACCCTCTATATAGCCTAAATGTCGTCTAAAATGAACATTTATTTGCAACGTAGTATAGCAAACTATTACATGATCAAAAACAAATTAATTTTAGCCAAAAAAAAAAGTCTCTGTCTTGAATGTCTGGTCAGAAATGTGTGATGTTAAAATGGGGTCACGAGTCAAAAAAAAAGTTGGGAACCACTGGTGTAGTGTGACTACATCAGCAGGAGCCTGAAAGAAACTCGCTTTATTTCAGAGCTGGGGTGTCAAATTCATTTTAGTTCAGGGGCTACATTCAGCTAAATTTGATCTGAAGTGGGCCAGACCAATATAATAATATATAAATAATGTCAACACCAAACTTTTGTCTATGTTTTAGAGTGAAAAAAATAAAATTACATTATGAAGATGTTTGCATCTACAAACTATCCTCTCAAACAATGTGAATAATATGAACAAACTGAAAAAAATGCGTAATTTTAACAATACTATGCTTCAGTTTATCATTTACACATATACATTATAACTTACAGATCACAGTGGATCTACAAATATACAAAACATTTAATAACAGGTGGAATATTACTAAAATTGCACTTACTTCTCTTAAGACATTTCAGGTTGTTCATATTTGTTCAGGTTATTCAGATATTTTTTGCAATATTATACTTTGTTTTAGTGTAAATACATGAAAACATTTACATTAACAAAGAGAAGATTTTGGAGTTGTGAGTATTTATAGGTTATTATGACCCACTTGAGATTGAATTGGTCTGAATGTGGAACCTGAACTAATGTGATTATTAACATCTTAGTGGAAGTTTTGCATTTCACAAATTCAATCACAGGGCCGGACTGGACCCTTTGGTGGGCCGGATTTGGCCCCCGGGCCATGTGTTTGACACCTGTGTTTTAGAGAGACCTTTCCATCATCCAAACACTGAATCCTGAATAAAAAACTCCCATCCTACAATACTACATAATAATCCAGCATGAAACAACTTAATATTTGAGTGACTTTAGAGTCAAATGTAAAAAAAAAAATAAATAAATAAAAAGTTATATCCACAAGATAACTTGCAGAAAATGTTGTGTGTATGTAATATTTATATGGGCTTAAAGCAGTGGTTCTCAAATGAGGGGTTCTCAAGCTGGGCATATACTTTCCCCCGCTCATGGACCTCAATCTGTGTGTGAGTGGGTGGGTGGGGGGTGTGGTGGGGGGGCACATTGTCTGGCACATCGACCCCCCCCCCCACACACACACACACACACACACACACACACACATGCAAATTTGTTTTCAAAGGGCAGCAAGTGGTCAATGATAAGGTGAGAAGAAAGCTTTAGAATTACTCCCCCCCCCAGCCCTGTCCCACAAGTTTTTTTTGAGCATGGGGGGTGCAGCAGTAGGCTCATGATGCCATTAGTGGGGCGTGTTTCAAAAACTATTAAAAAACCCAGGCTTGGAGCATTACTGTATTATTTTTGCCCCAGCTTTCCCTCCATGGGGTTAATTTAAGAAAGAAAACAGACGTAGGCGGCACTTGTGAGAAGAATCACTTCAATGGTGATGAGTTTTTTATCTTTTCATGAGGTTTATTGATAAAAGAAATATATCACATATCATCAGACTGATCCTTTAATGACCCTCTAATGGGAGAGGGAAAGGGGGAGTGTTGGCGTCCATCTGGTGTTTTGTGATGATCTGTGGAGTAGTTTCGATAAACATTTGATCCTGTTGCCGTGTGGTGTGTGTTGTTGTGTGTGTGTGTGTGTGTGTGTGTGTGAGAGAGAGTGAGAGAGAGACATGACAAATCAGCGTCTCCTCATTTTGTGTCAGAATGGTACATCCTTCCCACTGTGGGTTTTGTTTTTGTATGAACAAACAGTAATCAGAGCAGGAAAACCCAGTGGGGGGGCCGGCACATAGAGAGTGGGTGGAATCATTACTCTGTGTGCTGCTGTTTGTGCTTTAGAGAGAGAGAGACAGAAGATTACAGTGAGTGAAGGGATAACTCAAAGCTGATGGAAGACGGCGGCGGCGGCGGCGGCAGGGTCGGAGCATGTGGCTGGCTCATGTTAATATTACAGTGTCATTGAGATCATGCTTGGTTTTCTCTACAACAGCCTTCCATCAGAGACGCTGCTGAGAACTTGCATTGAAGTATATATTTAGCAGTGGCTAAATATACAGTTGCAGTCTGCAGACACACCACGTTATGCCAGAGAATAAAACTGGGTGGATTTACAAACATAAAGTGATTTGTAGAATCTTTGTTTAACATTAAGTAATTCCCTGTAAACCATAATTCTTATTATGGAGCCGCAAAGGCCTCAGAAGGAGACTAAATTAGACCGATGAGCAAATTTAAGGGAATTTAGACCCTGTACAGTGTTCCACTTAACTAATAGGCTCTGGCTCTGGCTCAGAATACTTCTACTAATGTGTTGGTTACCTGCACCTGCTGCCTCATGGCCCGTGTCAGATGAAGCATTGGAACAAGTACTGTGGCGCCCAACATTACCCTCTAATTTTTTTTTTTTTTTTAGTTTTAGGTTATGTTTTCATTGGGGTTTGTCTGTCTGTCTGTTTGTCTGTTAGCAAAATAATCAAAAAGTTATGGACAGATTTTGATGAAATTTTCAGGAAATGTCGATACTGGCACAAGGAACAAATGATTAAATTTTGGTGGCGATCGGGGTGGTGGTGGTGGGGTCAAATTTTTTGTTTGTTCATCTGTCTGTTAGCCAGATAACTCAAAAAGTTATGGATGGATTTTGATGAAATTTTCAGGAAATGTTGATACTGGCACAAGGAACAAATGATTAAGTTTTGGTGGTCTGTCTTGGTGGAGGTCTGTGCTCTCCGAGTGCTTTTCTTGTTACCTCCACCAGGAGGTATTGTGATCACTTTGCTTTGTGTGTGTGCATGCATGTTTGTTTGTTTGCGTGTTTTTTTGTTAGCAAGAAAACTCCAAAAATTATGGATGGATTTTCATGAAATTTTCAGGAAATGTTGATACAGGCACAAGGATGAAATGATTAAATTTTGGTGGTGATCAGGGGTGGGGGGGTAAGGGCCCACTGATCTGCCTTGGCGGAGGTCTGTGCTCTCCGAGTGCTTTTCTTGTTTAGGTTATGTTTTCATCAGGGTTTGTCTGTCTGGCTGTTTGTTAGCAAGATAACTCAAAAAGTTATGGATGGATTTTGATGAAATTTTCAGGAAATATTGATTCTGGCACAAGGAACAAATGATTAAATTCTGGTGGTGATGGGGGGGGCTGATCTGCCTTGGCGGAGGTCTGTGCTCTCCGAGAGCTTTTCTAGTTACCTCCGCCAAGGAGGTTGCTTTTGTCGGCGTTGGGTTGTCTGTTTGTCTGTCTGATCATGTGCAAGATAACTCAAAAAGTTAATGATTTGGATTAAAATTTCAGGAAATGTTGATAGTGGCACAAGGAACAAATGCTAAAATTTTAGTGGTGATCAGGGGTGGGGGGACCACGGGGGCCCACTGATCTGCCCTGGCGGAGGTCTGCACTCTCCAAGTGCTTTTCTAGAAAAGACAGCGCAGACCTCCGCCAAGGCAGATCAGTGGGCCCCCGTGGTCCCCCCACCCCTGATCACCACCAAAATTTTAGCATTTGTTCCTTGTGCCACTATCAACATTTCCTGAAATTTTCATCCAAATCCGGGGCACTGATCTGCCTTGGCAGAGGTCTGCACTCTCCGAGGGCTTTTCTAGTCTCTGCATGTTGCTATATCAGTTGTCAGCTGGATCTTACATTACTGCAGCTTTACTATCGGAGAAATATAAGTAAATGGACAAAAAAAAACAAACACTTGAAGGTCTGCAGTTCTCATGGGAGTTCCCCAGTGTTAACTTACCCTCAGGGGGTCCTCAGAACCATCTGGACCAAAAGAGGCTACTATGAGTGTTAAAACAAATATGTCATAGAACAGAAAATGCAAAAAGTCAGGGTGAGAAGAACAGAGAGATGTCTGGATGGTTAGCATAACTGTAGGGTGTTTGAGGATGTGCATAACATTACTGATAAATGGGAAGATACTGGTTGACTCAATTCAAAGGAGGAACTTACAGTAACTTAATGAAATGTTAATGGGCTGATGTGCGTTAAACATGATCATACGTATGTTCTGGCATAAGACTTCCCCCTGATGTTACGTGTTTTGATTATCAATAAATATAACAAACCACAGTACATTTGTCATGTCATATTGGCAAGGCACTGTAACACATTTTTAATTAAAACAAGTGGTGCCAGGCACAACAAACCCCGCCCCTCACACTTATTGTAGCTTATTCTGGCATCGACCCAGCTGATGTCATCATGTTTATGCGTGTGCTGATGTCAGCATATCAGTTGCCTCTATATATGTGCCAAGTTTGAAGTAAATTGAAACAAAACTGATGTTTTCATAGACATTTGAAATTTTGCCCATTATAAGAAAATGGGAGACAAAAAAAGACTTTAAAAATTCATAAAAAATTTGAACTTTGACCTACTTTTCCCAAAATGTATCCACTTCTATTCTGGGTCACTGGTAATTTTATAAACCAAATTTCGTATGAATTCAACCAATAGTTTGTCTGCTAAAAACATATGAAATTTCACCAGTTATTAAGTAAATGGGGAAATTTTTTTTTTAAAAATTCATAATTTTTTTTTATCTTTGACCTACTGTTCCCAAAATGTAATCAGATCTATTCTGGGTCACTGGCAATCTATAAATCCAGTTTGGTATGAATTCAACCAATAGTTTTGCTGCTAGAGTGTTAGCAAACAAACAAACAAACTGAACCAAAAACAACACCCCTTGCCTCCCCTTTGGGGGGCGGGGTAATAATTTAAATATGAACAAGTATATACTTATGTGTTACTTTTGTGCAACTTCTGTTTACAATGTAGCACCATGCCGTCATTGAATGCACATAAAAGTTTCTGATCATAACAATCATTCGTATGAATTTCTAACATTATCCTTTAAAATGTTGTTTATTTGCAAAGTGTTACTTTCATACATGCCTGTTTTTTATTGCCTGTGTTCTCTGTAAGTAATATAATCATATGTGGTGATTTAATCCTGTTTGACAGCATTTATATTTTGTAATTCCATACCCAGAATAAGAAATAAAAATTAAAAAAATAAAAAAAATCTCCTTCAGATACTGCCTTAAAATATAAGGCGAATGTTAGCGTAAAGAGTAACTGATAAGGCTGAACATGGGGTGTTTCTGGAGTTTAGTTCCAGTGGCAAATGGCAACAAGGCATGTATAATGATTTTATGAGTTCATGTTTTTGTCTATTTATGTATTTAATGAGTTTATTCATTATATATAATGAGTTGTAATTTACCGTCTTACCTTTAGTGGCTTTTCTGTTCTGCTCTTGGCATCAGTTTAATGAAGTGGACAAAAACAGCATTAAATCACCAATTAAGAAATTCCTTACTCTACTGGGAGGATACACTTCCTTATCAAACTCCTCGTCTGTTTTTCATTAAAACATAAATCACACCGTTGAGCCGGGTGATATATTATCAGCACGAAATTCAAGTCACCATCCTGATATAAAAATTTACTGGAAATGTGAGTGACCCTTCGCTAAACCCCAGTATAGAATGACCAGCGTCCAACCTTACATTCAAAACAATTAAAAGTTGGATCTGCAAGTCTGACGGCAGATATCCCCAAAGTTTACAGTGGGATGTCATATGTTAGGCTTTTTCGAAGCCAAAAACTTACAATGAGAGTTTCCAGATATTAAGCAGTGTGGAAAAGTTCACTCACAGCTCAGTGCATCGAGGTTACCCCAAATGTACAGACTTAGTGAGAATTTTAAAGGTTTCTTTCCATGGCCACTCATAAAAATATTGAGAAATAACATGCTTTTGTGTTTTATTATCAGGGCCACTGGAACCTTGTGATAAGATCTTTTCATTATATTTTTATTTATAATATATTTATATTATAATATAGCCGCCAATTTTTCTTTTAATGTATCATAGATGTAGAACAAGAACTGAAAACCAGACTTGATGCCAGTTCCTACAGTTTATGGACCAAAAAGTATGTGAAACACACAGATCATCTCTATGACAGAGTCACTGAAGTTTTCCTGCGCAGATAAAGGAGGTTGGATTCTGCATATAAATAATGAGCATCTCTGGTGAGTAGGCTGTGATGTTTTTTATGTATATTTTTGTATGTTTCTGTCTGTTATTAGCTGAGGTATCAAGTAACGAAGTACAAATGCTTCGTTATAATTATTGCAATTATTTTGCAACAGCGGTCATTTCTGTGAAACACTCTGTCTTGTATAATTAGTTTGATTCCCAAAATGTACCTGTGAATGAATAAAAAGATATTTTTAAAAAATAGTAGCGCATAATTTTCGTGTCCTTTTTACCATGTTACATGCGGATTTTTGTCGCAAAATAATATAAAAATGTGTTTTATATGAAAAATAGTTTCTCTTTTATCTCAGCAAGTATTTTAAAAACAGACTCAAAGTGCTTCCAAACTTGCTTCGTAACATTAGTCTACATCTTGTTTGAATTTTTAGCCCCCATGTCCTGTTTTTAGGGACCAGTTTCATAGAAGCACATATTTACCATTTAGTTACAGTTTTACGCTGTAATCCTTAAAGGGGACTAATGTATCCTGTCAATATCTAGATGTGCTGTGTCTTGTTTTCATTGCCCTAACTCATTTTCCATTCGTTGTTAGTGACATGATCCCGGTACAACTTTCTGTAATTGTTCAGAAAACCCAATCTATCCGAACACTGTACATCACAGGTGTCAAACATGTGGCCTGGGGGCCAGATCCGGCACGCCAAAGGGTTCAATCCGGCCCCTGGGATGAATTTGTGAAAAGCAGAAATTACACTGAAGATATTAACAATCAAGGATGTTAAAATCTTTTTAGGTCAATTCAATCTAAACATGATCAGACCAGTAAAATACTATCATAATAACCTATAAATTATGAAAACTGCAAATTTTTTTCTCTGTTTAGTGAAAAAAAAGTTACATTACACAAAAATATTTACATTTACAGACTAATCTTTTATTTTAAAAAAAAAAAGTGACAAACCTGAAATCTCTTAGTATGTAAGTGTGTGGAATTTTAATAATATTCTGCCTGTTATTTAATGTTTGGTGTATTTGTAGATCTGCTGTGATCTCTAAGTTTTGATTCACATGTATAAATGATAAACTAAGGTGTAATATTGTTAACATTGCACTTATTTTTCTTAAGAATTTTCAGGTTGTTCATATTTGTTCATGTTATTATTGTTCAAGTACAATTCGTAGATGTAAACAATTTCATTACAGAATTTTACTTTTTTGACTCAAAAGTTCTTATCCTATTATTTATATTATTTTACTGGTCCGGCCCACTTTCTATCATAATAGGCTGTATGTGGCCCCTGAACTAAAATGAGTTTGACGCCCCTGCTGAACATGATCCAGACAGAGACCACCTGTTGTAGTCAGACCAAAGGTTTGATATCCTCGTCCTGGTCTGCAAATTTAGTCTGGATTGATTGAAGTGGAGAAAAAATTATTAAAAATTAATGAGGTGCTAAGCTAGCGAATGTTAGCTTATATCTTATTTTGTAGGAAACAAAGGAGATTTTCACTGACCATTTTCACACTATAATATTATTATTTAACTGAAACTGCAGTCTGTTCGTTTGCTTCTGTTTGATATGTTTGGGCTGTTATTAAATAAGTTTCACATTATTTCCTTTGTAATATCTCCCTCACATTATTGAAAATAACATACTGGAAGTGAAATCTTGCAGCGTAAATGTAAAATTCATTCCACAGACTTGCCTTTGTGACCCATTTTTAATATTTATATGTGTGTTTTCATGCTTTTTTCATAGGATCTTATGATAATAACACAAAAAGCACCATAAGCTTGTCGATAGGATGCCCTATTTTCCAGCTGGTTCCATTTTAAAGACTGACATAATCTTAAATTCTCAAAATAACATTTTTAATTAAGCAATATGCCGACAGGAAATTGGCATGTATTTCTTCAAATCAGCTCTAAGCATTTATTTAAAGCTCTATATTTAGACATTAATTAAAGCATTGCAGCAGTGCACTGCTGAGAACAACAACTCCTCAGTTATTATGGCCTTCTGCATTGTCCTCTTTGCTTTTTTCTTTTCTCTTTTTTTTCCAGGAACAAACTGCACACATACAAACACACCCACATTTGGATGGAGTAATAACGAGAATGAGATGGAGGCGGCCAATTGTCTCTACTGTATCTTATTTGTACCAGGGCGGATGAGAAATCGAACCGAAATTAAATGAAGGGAAAAAAAAGGAGGAAAATAATTCAGGAGCCAAAAAGAAGTGTTGTTAAGTTGAATTTAAAGTGTTGTGAAGAGGATAAGCAAGTAGGGCAGTCAGGAGGAGGAGAAGGAGGAGGAGGAGGGGAGAGAAGGGGAGGAGAGGAGTGAAACAGGTTGGGGAATTGATAAATAGATCATTGTATGCATGGAGCTGCTCTTCCTCTTCTTTCCATCTTTCCCACGTCTCCCAAACCCTCCCCACTCCCACTCCCCCCTCGACACCAGATAAACAGAATTTCTAACTCATCTGTTTGCTGTAAATGAGCCCCAATAAGGCCAGAACACAGAGGATTCACAGAAAAACACAAAGGGCTCCCACACAAACTGAACAGCTGTAACGTGGAGCGTCTTTTTCTGTTCCACGCCCTGTTTGTTCATCGTTGGGCATCATCTGCAAATGAGCTTCTGTGGGTTTACTGGAGTTTTTGACGGGACGCCACAAGACCGTTTAACAACACAACTGATATATTTACTTTATACAAACATATGTCCACATCGTAACAGGATACTTCTACGACAAAACTAGATAGTTCATCTTATAACAGCATATTTTCATGATGAGATATATGTAGAATGCACAATTTTTTTTTCATACATCATAATAAGATGTTTTTACATTTTGATGAAGCAGTTTGATGTTATAAGATTATCTTATCCCACATCTCTAACTGTCCAGGCCAACGATAGTTAAATAGAATTTCTAAATCAAGTCTTTTAGGTCAAATTAAAGCCAGAAGACTCAGGATTCACACAACATGAAAAGTGACTTACACAAACTGAGTAGGTGTAGTATACATATATATATATATATATATATATATATATATATATATATATATATATATATATATATATATATATATACATATGCAATGGCTACTGCCACAGTAATGTGGCACAAAATATTGGTTTGTCTATTGCCACAGACCAATCAAATGTTAGCATTTGTACTAGAGCCAATCATGGATACTGTTCCATGAACTCATTAATCTCTTATTGCCACAGTACTGTGGTGATATATGGCGTATACTTCAGTGCATTCTTTTGTGCATTTTGCTACCACAGTACTGTGGCAATGATGGAAGAAAAGACAAATTAGTGATAGTAAATAGTATAGAATAGGAATTATTGTTCTAAATATTAATTATGCGGATGACACCCAGCTCTACTTTTCCACCAAACCCAAGTCCACCCGTCCACCCACTTACCTCTCTGACTGTCTACAGGAAATCAGAGCTTGGTTCTCCATCAACTTCCTCAAACTTAACAGTAACAAAACAGAAATTCTTCTCATTGGCACTAAATCCACCCTATCTAAAATAAACAACTTTTCCATTCAGAAAAAAAATTTTTTTTCCCAGTTTCTCCCTCCCCCCAGGTTAAGAGTCTGGGTGTCATCCTTGATAACATACTCTCATTCCAATCTCATATTAATAACACTACCTGTTTAGCCTATTTCCACCTATATCTCCCGTCTCCATCCATCCTTCTCCCCTAACCATACTACAATTCTGGTCCATAGCCTAGTCACATCCCGCCTAGATTACTGCAACTCCCTTTTATTTGGTTTACCGGACAAATCTCTTCATAAACTGCAACTGGTTCAAAACTCTGCCGCACGTATCATCACCAGAACCCCATCCATGAGTCACATAACACCTGTCCTGCAACAACTCCACTGGCTTCCTGTTAAATTTTGCATCATATATAAAATTCTACTTCTTACCTTCAAGGCCATAAACCACCTTGCCCCTCAGTACCTCAGGAACCTCCTCAACATAAACATTCCCACCTGCAGTCTCAGGTCATTTTCATCTGTCCAACTCACCCTCCCACCTGCCCGCTTGACTACCATGGGGTCCAGAGCTTTCAGCCGCTCAGCCCCCCGCCTCTGGAATACCCTCCCAGAACACATAAAAAACTCTGATTCTATTACCACCTTCAAATCCCAGCTTAAGACTTATTTATTCAGACAGGCCTACTCAATTCCATAATTTCACTTTTATCTACTGCCATTTTATGTACCTATGTGTTTTATATTTGTATATATGTCATTTTAATTGCGTTTTATTTATTTTTAACAACTTTGTGCGGTGACCTTGAGTGTCCTGAAAGGCACCTATAAATAAAATGTATTATTATTATTATTATTATTGTTATTATTATAAATACTGTATATGTAGTTTTATGGTGTTCTTTGCTCTGGAGACTGGAGAAGGTGGGCGGAGCTACATGTTAGGTATGGCAGTGTGCCGTGTGACTTCAGTTCTGTGGTAGTCATGTATTGAACGCTGTGGTCCTGTGGAATTCTGCACTCTGAATGTTGTCCCAGGGGCTGATCTATATCGATGTTGGATTTACCTACTTGGGTTACATCTCACAAAAAGCACAATGAAGCAAAAAAAAACAAACAAAAAATACAGCTTAACCATTATTATTAGATATGTTTACACTGTTGCAAGATATTTTATGTTATAACAATGTATTTTCAAGCCCTAATAATTTATTTTTATTGTTACTATAAGATTTTTGGTGTTTAACCCTTTAAACTCTTTCCTAAAATCATGGTCTGTCTGAACTTTTTTCTTATTTTGACCACAAAAAGGTTAGAAAATATTCTGTGAGTGGGTCCTCCTGCACATTTTTTCAGAACACTTAGAACTTTCAAAATCTAACAGTCATTTTCAATTTAGTGCATGTTATAATACTGCTAAAACAGCTTCTTCTCCAGCTTCTATGACAGGTGTGAGTGAAATGACTGTAATAATCCAATAAAAACTATAAAGCACAATGTCTCAGGTTTCAGAAACTGTTGGAATTTTTCCGATTGCACAAACGATGAAAGAGTTACAGCCATCCAAACTGCATATGCGCAGGGTGTATCAGCGATGATACGTCAGGTTTCAAAGAGTTAAGATAATTTCATGATAAGTTATTTTAACATTTTAACTAGATCTATTCATGTTAAAACCAAGTATTTTCACCTTATAACAGGATATTTTCAGAGGATTCACACAATAACACAAAGCTCTAACACACAAACTGAGCAGCTGTAGCACATAACGTCTTTTTCTGTTCCACGCCTTGTTTGTATTGTCTTTTCATCGTCGGGTGTTCTCTGCAAATGAGCTTCTGTGTGTGTTTACTCGAGGTTTTGACAGGACTCATGGCTAAACTCTTAACAGCGCAACACACACTGTAACACACACATTCAGAGATATACGCTTCCAGATGCACAGATACCCAGTAGGCCCAGAGGCTCTTTTGACATACTGTATCAGTAATGGAGAAGGCAGCCTGCTGCACGATTAGATGTGAGAGAAACAGTGAGAGGGACACACAGACACTCTGCACTGATTTAATAGACAGTGGCAAATATAATAGGAACACTGCACGGCTGTAATGACTTGTAGCACAAGTAGAAACATGACAGAGAAAAGACGAAGACAAGTTGGTGAAATGCAGACCATTGGAAAGTACCTTGGAGAATTTATCCTCCAACTCGATTTACTGATACATCTCAGGAAACTTTTCCACATTTGCAGGCGTCCTTGAACATTGTGCATGTCTAAAAAGCCTCTGTAGGGAATCTTTACTGGCCAGCTGTTGGTCTCTCTCAGTAGTTATTCATGCCGCAGCATGCTGCATGATTCATGGAGCATGTTCACATTTTTATAGATAAGGTAAGGATGTAGCTTTGGCTTTTCTGTCTCTGGAGCAGACACTTCAAATTATGGAAATGTGCAGCTCCAGGCCAGAAGAAGAAAAGCAGATTAGTATCACATTATCATGTGAAAAAGTTACTGTTTTTCATGTTGAAGCAAGACATTTTCATAACCAGAGATGATGACGTTATGCCAAGAGATTCTGATGTTATAAAAAGAGATTAGAATATGGAATAGCAAGGTTTTACAAATGTCAATGTATCTTAATGCTACAACAATATCAAGGGATTTTCCAGTGATAACAAACAATTTTAAGAAATTGTCATTATAATATATATATTTACATAATTTTGTGTATGTTTACTCAAGGTTTTGACAGGACGTAACAAGATATTTTTATGCTAAAATATTTTCATGTTTCAACAAAATCTTCCCTGTAACCTTTACAAGGATGTGGGAGTTCAGAAAATGGATGCATGCACAGATTGCAGAGTTTGTACTATCTGAGTTTAGAAGGTGACATACTTTTACTTTTACCAGAATACTGTTCTAGACACGAATCTGTACTTGTACTTGAGTAAGGAATCTATGGACTTCTACCAACTCTGCACATTTTACATTAACCCATA
The DNA here is from genome assembly GCF_902148855.1 of Sphaeramia orbicularis. Lineage (NCBI taxonomy): Eukaryota > Metazoa > Chordata > Actinopteri > Kurtiformes > Apogonidae > Sphaeramia > Sphaeramia orbicularis. Next base: position 19,613,084 of record NC_043957.1, on the reverse strand, counting down.
AAGACCCAAATATCCACCAGTGACACAAACCATCTACTGATCTAAACTGTTTAATACCTGTTGATCCACTAATCTTATCAATACATGGAAATAATTAGTGTAAAATGCAGTTTTTCATCTTTTCATGGTCATCAGATATGACCCATTTGGACGTTCAGGGGCTCCGTAGTTACCGTGGGAACATCGTTATCTTTTTTAAAAAAATTGTATTTAATTTTTTTATTTAGTGCTAGACAATTATTGTGACAGGGGTAACAAAAAATACAAGACAAAACATCTGACACACTAATCCATAGATATTAAACAAAACAAAGATGGGTGCAAACAGAGGGCTATTTACAGGTGAGTTTGTGTGCGTGTGTGTGTGTGTGTGTGTGTGTGTGTGAGTGTGTGTGTGTGTGTGTGTGTATGTGTGTGTGTGTGTGTGTGTGTGTGAGTGTGTGTGTGTGTGTGTGTGTGTGTGTGTGTGTATGTGTGTAGGTGTGTGTGTGCGTGTGATTATTTATAATTATTTTGTGCAGGTTGGAGGCAGAAGAGGGAATGAAAATGAAATTGACAGTCTAATAAGTAAAAGGGTCAAAAGAGATGAGTATACAAAAATGACAAATCAGTAAGGGGTTTTAAATAATAGTAGAGAAAGAAAATTAAGGATAAAGAATAATTAAGTCAAATCAATTATAACCTGGAAAAGCACTCGGAGAGCGCAGACCTCCGCCAATGCAGATCAGTGCCCCCCCATCCCCCCAATCACCACCAAAATTGAATCATTTGTTCTTTGTGCCAGTATCAACATTTCCTGAAAATTTCCTGAAAGTCTGTCCGTAACATTTTGAGTTGTCTTGCTAACAGACAAACAGACAAACCCCGATGAAAACATTTTTTGTTTGTTCGTCTCTCTGTTGTGTATTTTAGGATTTGTGCTTTTCTGCTGAGTGCTTTTCTAGTTATTATTATTATTATTATTATTATTATTATTATTATTATTATTATTTTATTTATTCATTCATTTATTTATTTTTTATTATGATCTTTTTATTGGGACACATTTTCAGTATACATATCCTTTCAGCACAGATATAAGCATATCCAATTTTCCAGTTTTCCAAAAAACAACTCACAACCGAAAGCATTTTATGTTGTTACATTATGTTAGGTTATGTTTTCATCAGGGTTTGTTTGTTTGTTTGTTTGTTTGACTGTTTGTTTGTTTGTTTGTTTGTTTGTTTGTTTGACTGTTAGCAAGATAACTCAAAAAGTTATAAAGAAATGCTGATGAAATTTTCAGGAAATGTTGACACTGGCACAAGGAACGAGTGCTTTTCGAGTTAACATTATTATTATTATTATTTTTTTTTTTTTAAATATTTATTTATTTGTTTGTTTGTTTAGCTTAATTCAAGCAAAAAAATCTGCCAACGGAACAAGTGAAAATTATGCTGGTAAGATTTCTTGAAATAAGATTTTCAAGATCTTTTGTCTAAAAATAAGTTCTTATAACTCACTGAAAACTTACTTTTTTGGTGGTTATGTCTTATTTTAAGTGGGATGACACATTTAGACTAAAAATGAGAAAAAAACTACTTGGTAAGATTTTGATTTGTTTCCAGTATAGAGAATAGTTACTTGTGACTGTACTTGTGAAATGTGGAGATGCACCATTTGTTTTTCATCCATTCTGTATTTAAGATTTGCTTTTTGTTTTGTTTTTTTGGTTTATTTCTTCTTGGGGGGGGGGGGGGTTGGTATCTTTTTGTTTGTTTGTCTGTTAGCAAGATAATTCAAAAAGTTATGGAAGGTTTTGGATGAAATTTTCAGAAAATGTTGATACTGGCACAAGGAACAAATGATAATAATAACAAATAATCTTTTCGTTAGGACACATTTTCAGTGTACATATCCTTTCAGCAGGTATAAGCATGTCCACTTTTCCAAAAACCAACTAACAACTGAAAGGTTTATGTTGTTATATTATGTCAGGTTATGTTTTCATAAGGGTTTGTTTGTTTGTTTGTCTGTTAGCAAGATAACTCAAAAAGTTATAAACAGATGTTGATGAAATTTTCAGGAAATGTTGATACTGGCACAAGGAACGAGTGCTTTTCTAGTTAATATTATTTATTTATTTATTTATTTATTTTAAATTAATTTATTTATTTTTGCTTAATTCAAGCAAAAAATCTGCCAACGGAACAAGTGAAAATTATCTTGGTAAGATTTCTTGAAATAAGATTTTCAAGATCTTTTGTCTAAAAATAAGTTCTTATAACTCATTGAAAACTTACTCTTTTGGTGGTTATGTCTTATTTTAAGTGGGATGACATATTTAGACTAAAAATGAGAAAAAACAAAACAAAACACTTGGTAAGATTTAGATTTTTTTTTTTTTCCAGTATAGAGAATAGTTACTGAAAACATATGACTGTACTTGTGAAATGTGGAGATACACCATTTGTTTTTCATCCATTCTGTATTTAAGATTTGCTTTTGGTTTTTTGTTTTGTTTTTTTCTTCTTGGTGGTGGTGGTGGTATTTTTTTTGTTTGTTTGGAACAAATGATAATAATAACAAATAATCTTTTTATTAGGACACATTTTCAGTGTACATGTCCTTTCAGCAGGTATAAGCATGTCCACTTTTCCACTTTTCCAAAAACCAACAAACAACTGAAAGGATTTTATGTTGTTATATTATGTCAGGTTATGTTTTCATAAGGGTTTGTTTGTTTGTTTGTTTGTTTGTTTGTTTGTTTGTTTGTTTGTTTGTTTGTTTGTCTGTTAGCAAGATAACTCAAAAAGTTATAAACAGATGTTGATGAAATTTTCAGGAAATGTTGATACTGGCACAAGGAACGAGTGCTTTTCTAGTTAATATCATTAATATTTTATTTTATTTTTGCTTAATTCAAGCAAAAAATCTGCCAACAGAACAAGTGAAAATTATCTTGGTAAGATTTCTTGAAATAAGATTTTCAAGGTCTTTTGTCTAAAAATAAGTTCTTATAACTCACTGAAAACTTACTCTTTTGGTGGTTATGTCTTATTTTAAGTGGGATGACACATTTAGACTAAAAATAAAAAAAAAAACAACAAAAAAACACTTGGTAAGATTTTGATTTTTTTCCAGTATAGAGAATAGTTAATGAAAATATGTGAATATACTTGTGAAATGTGGAGATACACCATTTGTTTTTCATCCATTCTGTGTTCAAGATTTGCTTTTTTTTTTTTCTTTTTCCTTGGGGGGGGGGGGGGGGGGGGGGGTATTTTTATTGTTTGTTTGTCTGTTAGCAAGATAATTCAAAAAGTTTTGGAAGGATTTGGATGAAATTTTCAGAAAACGTTGATACTGGCACAAGGAACAAATGATAATAATAACAAATAATCTTTTTATTAGGACACATGTTCAGTGTACATATTCTTTCAGCAGGTATAGGCATGTCCACTTTTCCAGTTTTCCAAAAACCAACTAACAACTGAAAGCATTTTACTTCATCATGAGAAGAACTTCCTCTTCTATTGTGACACCGATATATTTTTCCCATTCCTGGCCAAGTTGCTATATGCTTCCATAAAATCTACAATAAAATGCACAGCAAGAACAACATCAGTGTGGGAAAAAAAATCCCACTGAATATAAGTGTTGTTCCCCCAGTGTGTCAGTCTCTGCCTCTCATTGCTTTTTGTTTCCACTTACTTATCTATTCTCCCTATAATGGATTCAGATGCTCTCTGCTCTACCTTTTAAGGTTCAGGAGTGCCTGCATTTTCAGCAAAAACACTGAGCTCTGTCTCCCTTCAAACAACTCCTGAAATCCTCATTTTGTAAATACAAGGCATTTAAACACCACCTGTTCCCTCCCTTCGCGTCCCTCTGCAGTTTATTTGCAGCTGTGTCGCAGCTCTTTCAGCTCCAGCCGGGGCTCCACTGCAGCAGTAAATGACTCCTTCTCTAAGTCTATAACAGAAAACACCTAATGAATATGGACCATAACTGTTACACAAACTGCATTATCTGTCCCACAAGGATAGAGACCATTTTTAACCCAGAGTACCAAATAAGGACTGCATCTTCATCCTATCTCCTGCTTTTTGATACTACTACAAAGATAAGCACCACGGAGAAGAGCTGCAGATGGTCTTAAGATGTTTTACCTTAACCCTTTCATGCACGAATTATGAGAACCTTAATCAGATTTTTTTCCTGAGTGTTTTTATTCCTCTTTAGGCATGAAAAAAACAATGCAATTGAGAATATTCTTTAAATAAATAAATAAATAAACTAGAAAAGCACTCTGAGAGCACAGACCTCCGCCAAGGCAGATCATGCCCCCCCACCCCACCCCCACCCCTGATCACCACCAAAATTTAATCATTTGTTCCTTGTGCCAGTATCAATATTTCCTGAAATTTTCATCCAAATCTGTCCATAACTTTTTGAAAGATCCGGATCAGTCTTTGCCATTTGATAGAACACCCCATTGTAAATCCCTGAGTCAAATTGCATGAGATTTGCACAGTTCCCCCATATTGTGATTTCCACCATAAATATTAGTCCCACATTTATTTTACCTATATTTTAAGATTCCTTGACCATGAAAACATACCATTAGCAACTGGATTCAAAATTATATCCTTATTAGTTCAGTAGTTATTCACGAAAATCACATTTCTCGTAATGGCGGTTTTCTTCTGGATCTAGCTCCTTAAGTATTAAAGCTACATGAAATCCGGTGGCATACCCCCGATGCGGAACTGACTGAGCTACACGATGGCACTTGTCAGAAATTTCTACCTTTAATATTAAAGGCACAGTAGGCCAAAAAGTAAGGGCACCCCCATTTTTTATATAAATTGAGATAAAATCCGCCTTCTGGATCAGATCTGGATCAGCCTTTGAAATGTGATAGAGGACCCCATTGTCAATTCCTGAGTTAAATTTCATGAGTTTTGGTCAATAATTAAGCGAGATATTGGGAAACAAAAATTTTGGCCCCATTTACCACAATGTTAACGAAAATTTCAAAGTGATCCAGAATCCAGGATTTCTTCCGGATCACCCCCAAAAGTTAATCATTTCTTCCTTATCCCATTTCCAACAAACCCTGAAAATTTCATCCAAATCTGTCCATAACTTTTTGAGTTATGTTGCACACTAACGGACAGACAAACAAACAGACAAACAAACAAACCCTGGCAAAAACATAACCTCCTTGGCGGAGGTAATAAAGATAATAATAATAATGAAAAAAAAAAATTCTTATGAGCGTATTTTTCATGAAGTTGCAAAAATGTCCACCCAGCTGGACACCACACGTTTAATTTTTTGACGCACAGAAACGTGTATTTACTGAAAAATTGTGTGAAAACTATGGGGAGGGCTTGTGATTCTGGGGTTTTATGCTCAAGAGAGATCTACATAATGTTACCAATTCATGCCAGAAAAGATATGTAGTGTCTTAAAACTTTAATAAAGATATGTGTAAAAAAAAAAAAAAAAAAAAAAAGAGAAAAGAAAAGAACAACAAAATCCATGGCTATACAAGAGAACAGCTGTAGAATAGCTGTCCACTGGAGTGACCACTATGCATGAAAGGGTTAAAGCTGCAGTGTTTGGTGGGTTTTTAGCATCATTTGGAAAAAAAAAAAATTCCGTAATTACCTCTCAGCACATTGGAATTCAAGAGTAGAGACAAGACGTGAGAGAGATTTCTGCATCTACTCTTTGCTGGTGTTTTCAAGGTGTAAATCTACCCTGTGATTATGACTAATTATAGGTGTTTTCGGGGGGGTTAAAGACGGGTAGTTGGAATTAGGGATAAGAATTCAGCAATTCCAGTTCCGTTATCGATTCCCTATTGATTCTCTTGTTGATTCTCATTGGATTAGGGTAGTGTTTTTTAACGCTGGGGTCAGGACCTCACGTGGGGTTGCCTGAAATTTCTAGTAATTGATAAAAAAAAGACAAAAAACCAAAAAAAAAAAACTTACTGATAAAAAATTTACAGTGAGTTGAGAGAGACAATCCCAACACATAAAACATGACAAACTATGAAGCTGAAACTGAAGCACTGTGGTACTGTTTATCTGTCAAATGTTCATTGTGGTCAGTTTCAGATGCTGCAGCTCTTTCATAATTCATAGTTTGAGTTCTTGTTTGTTCAGTATTAATTGTCAGCCTTGTAAATCCAAGCTGGACTGACTGTACATATGTATACTGGCCAAGGAAAATATAATTCTCATTTTGTGCAGTAATCTACACCTGGCTTTTCTGACTCCATCCATAATACACTGTAAAAAAAAAAATCTGTAATTTAACAGAATTTTCACTGTTTATTTTATAGATTTTTCCTTTATTTTTAAGATACAGGAAAATATCAATGAAATGACAAAAATAGACTGTGATTTTACATGTCAAATGGAAAATAACATGAAAAAACTAACTGTGAATGACCAGAAAATGTCAATTTTTTAAAAGAATTTTTTTCTTTTTTCACAAAAAAATACAGCTAAAATACATTTGCAAATTTATCATAATTTCACAAATATTTCCTTTCTATTTATGAGATTACACTGTTAATTTAAAGTTTAATATTGTAAAAAAAAAAACAAAAAAACCCCCATAAAATTACTGACAATTAACCATAAAAGAAGTATTTGTTCTGTAACTTTAACAAGACTTGTTTGTTTGTCAAATATCTTGTGTAATTACGGGAGGTTTCACAGCAAAAATGTTGAATAAATGTGCTTTTGTGAATGTATAACATGTATAAGCGCTGATAAACTGTCCAAATACAGTTTTTATCAGTGGATTGTACAACTTAGTATAACTGAAAATTATTTCTATATACAGGGTGGGGAAGCAAAATTTACAATGAACATTTAGTTGTTTTTTCTCAGCAGGCACTACGTCAATTGTTTTGAAACCAAACATATACTGATGTCATAATCATACCTAACACTATTATCCATACCTTTTCAGAAACTTTTGCCCATATGAGTAATCAGGAAAGTAAACGTCAAAGAGTGTGTGATTTGCTGAATGCACTCGTCACACCAAAGGAGATTTCAAAAATAGTTGGAGTGTCCATAAAGACTGTTTAGAATGTAAAGAAGAGAATGACTATGAGCACAACTATTATGAGAAAGTCTGGAAGATACTATTAAAGAAGAATGGGAGAAGTTGTCACCCGAATATTTGAGGAACACTTGCACAAGTTTCAGGAAGCGTGTGAAGGCAGTTATTGAGAAAGAAGGAGGACACATAGAATAAAAACATTTTCTATAATGTCAATTTTCTTGTGGCAAATAAATTCTCATGACTTTCAATAAACTAATTGGTCATACACTGTCTTTCAATCCCTGCCTCAAAATATTGTAAATTTTGCTTCCCCACCCTGTATGTTTATAGGTAATTTGATTGTTTTAATACATGTAAATATTCTTTATGAGACATTAAAAAGTAAAAAAAAAAAAAAAAAAAAAAAAAAAAAAAAAAAAAAAGCAAAATCTCATGTAAAGTTAGGGCAAAAAATGCATTTTAATTATGGAAAATTACCGTATTTTTATAAGATGGTCATTTTCCGTTATTTAACAGTTGTTTTTTTTTGGCACCCCTGCTGCTGGAATAATAGCGTTTTTTTTTTTTTTTTTTTTTTAAAGTGTAATATACATTATATAACCTAAATGTTGTCTAAAATTAACATTTATTTGCAACATAGTATAGCAAACTATTACATGATCAAAAACAAATTAATTTTAGCAAAAAGTCTCAGTTTTGATTGTCTGGGGTCGCCAGAAATTTGTGAGCCAAAGAAGGTTGAGAACCACTGGATTATGAAATTAACTACTGTGCAAATGGCTTTGTTTGCATTAACTCTTTAATATTAAAAATTCATTAACATTTTGCATTTGGTTTGAACAGACCTCCTAAAGGGTTCTAAAGGTGTACAGGGTGGGGAAGCAAAATTTACAATATTTTGAGGCAGGGATTGAAAGACAGTGTATGACCAATTAGTTTATTGAAAGTCATGAGAATTTATTTGCCACAAGAAAATTGACATAATAGAAAATGTTTTTATTCTATGTGTCCTCCTTCTTTCTCAATAACTGCCTTCACACGCTTCCTGAAACTTGCGCAAGTGTTCCTCAAATATTCAGGTGACAACTTCTCCCATTCTTCTTTAATAGTATCTTCCAGACTTTCTCGTAATAGTTTTGCTCATAGTCATTCTCTTCTTTCCATTATAAACAGTCTTTATGGACACTCCAACTATTTTTGAAATCTCCTTTGGTGTGACGAGTGCATTCAGCAAATCACACACTCTTTGACGTTTGCTTTCCTGATTACTCATATGGGCAAAAGTTTCTGAAAAGGTATGGATAATAGTGTTAGGTATGATTATGACATCAGTATATGTTTGGTTTCAAAACAATTGACGTAGTGCCTGCTGAGAAAAAACAACTAAATGTTCATTGTAGCATTAACAGTATCGATAGAACCTGGAGGAGTTTAACCCATAAAGACCCAAACACCCACTGGTGACCAAAATCATTTACTGATATAAAAAGTTAACCCTTAGGGCTCTGAGCCTATTTTGGCCATTTTTGAGTACTTTTGATTTTGCCTTTATATACTATATAAAGAAATATTTATTATACCCATGTTTGGTATCTTTTTTTCCCAGCACAACTTCATCTATCTCATCTGCCTGTTATTTTTTCAGTTTAACCTACTATATACACACAAAAGGCCAAAAAACACACAAAATATATAAAATCCGATTTGAAACATTTATATAATCTGTTCTATAAATAACACAAAGATGCTTAATGAACCTTTTCAAAGACTTTAAAAGTGAATATTGGTTCCAAATATTAGGTATATAAAATCTAAATTGTAATCAATTAAAACTATAGTCTACTATATTTGACATAAAAGCAGATCTTTACATAGATGTTTTCTCCGCCTGGTTGACATGAGTGGAGGAGGACGGCTGTGAAATGGACATTAAATTCTGCTCTCCGTAGTCTTAAAAAGGTCTTAAAAAGTCTTAATTTGAACTTGTAGAAACCTGAAGGAACCCTGGATAGAGCTGCAGAAAGAAGGTGTGCATTCCCTGGTGTTTTTTGTAATACTTCAGGTTGTCTCAGCCCACGGTATCTAAATATCTGTCCTCCAAATAACAAAAGCCCCCTGTGAGAATGTGTCAACGTTTTATGAAGATTGAAGACGGTGAATTTAGAGATTTGTGTCAGAATATATTATAGCGTCCCAGGTCGAGCATCACAGTGACCTGGGTTCAGTTCCAAGCCCAGGTCCTGGACTACATGTCATTCCCTCTTTCCTTCCCCAATTTGACTGTCTCAAAAATAGACACAAAGCACGAAAAAAAAAGTCATATTTACCTCCGCCAATGTTATGTTTTCACTGGGGGTTTGTCTGTCTTTTAGCAAGATAACTCAAAAAGTTATGGACAGATTTTGATGAAATTTTCAGGAAATGTTAATACTGGCACAAGGAACAAATGATTAAGTTTTGGTGGTGATCGGGGGGGCGGGGTTGACCTGCCTTGGCGGAGGTCTGCGCTCTCCGAGTGCTTTTCTAGTTTACACTGCAAAAATCTAAATCTTACCTAGTATATTTTTCTCATTTCTACTCTAAATATGTAATCCCACTTAAAACAAGACATAATCACTTAAAGAGTAACTTCTCAGTGAGATATAAGAACTTATTTGTAGACAAAAGTGAAGATGGTATTTCAAGTAATCTTACTAAGATCATTTTCACTTGTTCCATTGGCAGATTTATTTTTGCTTAATTCAAGATTTTTATTTTTTTTTTGCACCATCTATGCCCCCCCAGGACAAAACTCAAAACCATGGGTGACAGGGCTTTCAAGGCTGCAGCATATCCATAATCTCCCCACGTCTGTGCATGCTTCACCTGTTTTAACTGTTTTTTTTTTGTTTTTTTTTAACTGTTTTTATCTGTCTTATTTGCTCTCTATTTTTATTCTCTGACTTCCCTTTTAATTGTATTTATTGTACCCTGCCTGCACTTTGAGGTTTTTAGATAAAAATGTAAAGTGCATTACAAATAATAAAAAAAAAAATGTTTTTTTGTTTATTTGTTTGTTTGTTTTTGCTTAATTCAAGCAAAAAAATCTGCCAGTGGAACAAGTGAAAATTATTTCAGTAAGATTTCTTGAAATAAGATTTTCAGGATCTATTGTCTAAAAATCAGTTCTTATATCTCACTGAAAAGTTACTCTTTAGGTGATTATGCCTATTTTTAAGTGGCATGACATATTTTGACTAAAAATGACAAAAATACACCTGGTAAGATTTAGATTTTTTCCAGTGTAGAGAATAGTTACTGAAAACATGTGAATGTAAAAGTGAAATGTGGAGACACACCATTTGTTTTTCATCCATTCTGTATTCAAGATGCTTTTGGTATTTCAGGTTTTTTTTTCTCCATGACAGACTGAAGTTATAATTACCATGACCCCTCCCTAACAATGTAAGGTTATAAAAGAAAATAGCACACAGTGGTTCTCCCTCTCAGAAGCAGCTGTGTCAGTGGTACAGGTTAATAACATGCATGAATGGGAGTAAAAATGGTCACTGTGGTATTTCAGAGATGACCTTCCATAAACGCTGGCAGTTTGAAGAAGCAGATGTGAACACTGATACGAAAAGAGAAGCCAGGAAGAAAGAAGGGTATTATAGCTATATCTGAAAAGACCACAGAGATCAGTTTAAGCACATGTTATTATTCCAGTTTTTGCATTGCTTACTTTTCTTCTGATGGCCTTCCAGATGAAGCCTTTAGTTGTTTTAGTTTAGTTTAGTTAGTTAGCTTGTGTTACTGCGAAGCTTGGATGTATTAACACATTTGACATATTTTATGCCATCAAACCTCCCTTTTCAGGTTTTTTTTTTTTTTTTTTTTTTCATTTTGAGTTTGACATTTTAACAAGTGACCATATTTGGACAAAAAAAATTGCTGATGCAGAAGAGGGCTGATGGGTGAGCTAAAGTCAAATACTTTTACTAAAACAGGAAAATCAGTTAAAAAAAAATATCTGTAAATCAGTTTTATCAGTAAAATAGTGTTGTTGTTGTTGTTGTTTGTTTGTTTTTTAAACCTAATTCATGTTAATTGTTGCCTATAGACCAAACCAAGTTCTAGTTTCAAACTGAAGTTTCAAATGATTTCCTCTTTTAGTATGTGGCTCAAACATAACCTGAACACTACTCCCATGAGCTTTGATGACTATCCAGTTGTTCTTTCATGAATTATGTTGATCAATTGTGATCAGTTTTGTTCTTATTTAATTATATTTTGTTTTAAAAATGTGAAATGTGTAGGACTTGTTGAAAAAAAAAGGTCTTTGGAGTTGTGACCATTTCATTATATTCACTGAATACGTTCAAATAATGTCTAGGTTTTTTTTTTTTTTTTTTGTTATTCATGCGTATTATTTTTCCATTCTTATTTAATTCATGTGTTAATTATTTATTATTTGTGTTTTATTTTAACATTTGTATTTAATCCATATTTAGTACTTGTGTTTTATTTTTATATTTAATTAATATGTATGTATATTATTTATTATTTATTAGTTTTTCAAAATTTATTTCATTACTTAAAAAACGGCCACTAAAGGTTTTGCACATTAAAGCTGTTAAATGGGCAGGATTTGTCATGTGAGATGTCTTTTAAGTGTAACATAAAAAAAAAAAGAAAAACACTAAAAGTATTGGTATTTGGTATCGAATATATATACCAAAAAAGTAATCAATATCGAATCATAAAAGTGTGGTATCGCCCAGCACTAGTATTCCGTGTACTGCATGTACTAACAGAAGTACTCACTTAAGACACAGCCACACATGGTCCATAATTACTTATTTTCCCTGTGATGTGACAAACTCAGAACACATATTTACTACTAATTAACACAAAGAGACATTGAGATATTGTAGAAGCAATTTAAGTCTTTTGCCTATGGATACCTTCTGCTAATTTTAGCAATAAATTACCAAAAATGTTGCCACATCCCACAGTTCATATTATACATCTACAAAGTCTGTGCCTGTTTTTCTATTAGCAGGAGTGGCATTAACATCTACATGCTGAGTGAAAACAACTGTTTCTGAAGCGTCACATGATGAGCGGCCTATAAGACACGTCACAGCAACATCATGTGACGCTTCTGACAAAAGCAACAGGAAAATGCTGAAACTAGTAAAGCAGGTAAACAAACAACTACCGCGGTCTGATAAATGAATTAACTACAATAAGGTGTTCTGTTGTATAAATGAGAGGTGGGAGGTGGGATTTAATATGTATTCTTCATCTCACTCCTTTTTGAGCAGTACATATTGAATTTATTTTATTATAAGTGAACATGGGAATTGCTGGATTGTCTTGATTGCCTTTATTTATTAAATTATTTGCTCTGCTATTATTTACTTACACAAGTTTTGTTTTTTTCTTCTGCTCAAAACAAATAAAAAGAAAGAAAGAAAGACAGACAGAGAGAGAAAGAAAGAAAGAAAGAGAAAGAAAGAAAGAGAGAAACAGAGAGAGAGAAAGAAAGAAAGAAAGAAAGAAAGAAAGAAAGAAAGAAAGAAAGAAAGAAAGAAAGAAAGAAAGAAAGAAAGAGTGTATGATGCATAGATGAGTTCTTAAACATTCTTTAAAAAAGTTGACTGTAACTTTGAAAGAAATGGGGAAAAAAAAACCCTACAAAATAAAACTTTGTCTCCATAGTCATCTTAATATATATAACAACTTAGTATTCATTGAAGAAAATATTCCTCATTGGAAAAAAAATAAAAATAAAACAACAGAACGTAATGGTAAAAATAATGCTCCATATCACAAAACTGTACGCATCATAAGTCACCCCAGATTTTCTAAAAGGACCATTTGCTCCAAAAACTTGAATCAAAAGTTGCCTCCGATTTCCTATTTTCCTTCCTAATATAACTGTGCCAAAAATGAGTTATTTAATGTTTTGTAAAATGTGCACAACAGATTTCATGTTCCATACTTTGAGATAAAAGACACACACAACATGGAATGAGTTTAGACAACATGGGAGCAGCGTTAGATGATGAAAGTCTAGTGAACTGGTACTTCCACTGAGACAGTGGGGGTCTGTGGACCTGTGGTGCATGTGTGAACACCACCAGTTCAAAGTGCAGAATCAAAGGAAAGCATCACACTTAAAGGAGAAAATAAAAGAAAGAAAGAAGACGAAGAAAGGTCATGTGACTGTTTAGGCATCTACCTTTGCTGCTGGATCGGTGAGGTTCTTCTGGAGCTCACGATGCAAAGACTAAAGGACCAGGGTGGACAAGGTGTGGAGATCTGTCCCTCTGGGGGTGCTGTTTAAAGACAATATGAGGACTGATTAGTAACACGTCAGCATTTAAGGTCCGCAACGATTCCTGCGACTGCAACGTCATATGTTTTAAACCTAGGGTGTCAAACATACCATTAGTCACTCACTATATGCAGAGGTGTAGTCCAGGGTATACGGCGGTTTACGGAGTATACCTACTTATTTTTCAGTCATAATTGCGTATACCCACTTCTAAATCCCCCTGATGTGCACCATTCAGTTGTATCTGAGCCAAATTGCCCATGTTTTCCCCTAGGATGGTGAAGCCATGACCCGCCCTACTCTGCCTCTAATTGGCTAGTACTCAGTACCTTCACTGGTTAGTTTGGTTAACTTTAGGCATGAGGACTGATGAGCCAATCAGAGGCAGAATAGGGCGGGTCATGCCGAGGAAAATATTGCTAACTTAGCACCAGAGCCAGGGATCTGCTTAGCGCTGGCCACCTCTGGAACCTGATTGGCTACTTCAGGTACCAGTGCCACCCCAGTTGATTGACAGGTCACTGCATATCTCGTTGAAAAATGCATGATTATTGGAAATGCGTATGAGAGATAGAAAGAAAATACTGTCATGGAATACATAATTCTGAGGTGAGTTTTAAGGTGGTTTCAGAATGAGTCACTGTTTTAAACTACTCTCAATGAATGAATGAAGGAATAGTTCAACTATGCGAGTAGGCTAACGTTATGAAAGGCTAACATTATGAAAGGCTAATGTTATGAAAGGCTAACATTATGAAAGGCTAATGTTATGTAAGGCTAACATTATGAAAGTCTTATGTTATGAAAGGCTAACATTATGGAAGGCTAATGTTATGAAAGGCTAACATTATGAAAGGCTAATGTTATGTAAGGCTAACATTATGAAAGGCTAATGTTATGAAAGGCTAACATTATGAAAGGCTGATGTTATGAAAGGCTAACATTATGGAAGGCTAATGTTATGAAAGGCTAACATTATGAAAGGCTAATGTTATGTAAGGCTAACATTATGAAAGGCTAATGTTATGAAAGGCTAACATTATGAAAGGCTAATGTTATGGAAGGCTAATGTTATGAAAGGCTAACATTATGAAAGGCTAATGTTATGTAAGGCTAACATTATGAAAGGCTAATGTTATGAAAGGCTAATGTTATGAAAGGCTAACATTATGAAAGGCTAACATTATCCTATGTTTGCCTCATGTTGAATACATTTCCATTCATGCAGCTGCTTATGTGACCAATAAAACCTACAAACTGCTCCTGATCAAGTCATGATCATTTTATAATAGTGAACAAATACTACTGACGGATTCTTGGGTAAACTAAATAGAGTAGTCTTATATGTCTGTTTCTAAAACAGTGTTTTCTGGACTACTTTAAAAATAAATAAATAAATAAATAAAAAAAAAAAGGGGCAAAAATTTTGAGTATATCCACTTCTCCAGGGACGACTACACCACTGACTGTATGGACAAAAATATTCAGCCACGTTGGTATCAGTTGTTTCTGTTTTAACAGGGGTCTGGGATACAAAACAATTATGACAAATGCCATAATATAGTTTTATATTATGATAAATATCATTGCATTGGTTAGTTTGGTTTAACCCATAAAGATCCAGAGCTACTTTTGTGTCACTTCCCAGATGAATTTTTCTCTCTATTTAACCTTTCCTAAGTGATTTAACACCATTTATTATAATAATATTCTCCGTATTTTGCATTTTTTTCCTGTGAAAACCATGTATTTTCCTATATTTAAGTTACTGATTGTGTAGATGGTCATTAAAGCTCAGTTTAAAATCAATGGTTATTATATCAAAAACTGAGAAAACTGAAGGAAAAGTGTCTTTTTCAGCAAAGATATCAATAAGAGAACAGAAAAACAAGCATGTCCATCCGCTGTCATTGATCCAACTCCATGGGTTTTACTGGTGAATCAATGTTGTAGAAGATGACGGTGTTTCCACGTTCACTACGGAGCCTCTGGGTCATATCTGATGACCATGAAAAGATGATAAACAGCATTTACACTAATTATTTACATGTATTGATAGGATTAGTGGATCAACAGGTATTAAACAGTTTAGATCAGTGGATGATTTTAGTCGATGGTGGATGTTTGGGTCTTTATGGGTTAAATGTTGCCGTCAGAAAACCCCCACTATGATAATGTTTATTATTATGTTAATTTCATATATTTAACACAAAGAGTGATGTTAAATTTATAACACAAAGAGGCATTAGTATGATGTGGGTTTATTTAATTTATTTCATTGTAATTTCTTCCTTTTTTCTGTTCAGTTTACTCAGTTCTGGTTCTAGTTATTGTTACCATTATAATTACCTCCGCCAAGGAGGTTATGTTTTTGCCAGGGTTTGTTTGTTTGTCTGTCTGTTTGTTTGTTTGTTTGTTTGTTTGTCTGTCCATTAGTGTGCAACATAACTCAAAAAGTTATGGACAGATTTGAATGAAATTTTCAGGGTTTGTTGGAAATGGGATAAGGAAGAAATTATTAAATTTTGGTGGTGATCGGGGGTGGGGGGGCCCACGGGGGGGCCACTGATCAGCCTTGGCGGAGGTCTGCGCTCTCCGAGTGCTTCTAGTTATCACTGGGGTTGTTATTGTTAGTAGTGTGGATATTTTCTTGTGAGGGCCTTCACCATCTTCTTCCTTTTTCTCCCCCCTTCACTCTTTCCTTCTCTTCTCCCCCTTTCTTCTCCTCCCCCCTGTTCCTTCATGTCAGGTCCGGCATCGAAATGTGGTTCAACGAAACTCAAAATAAAGACAGTAGAATATCAAAGGGAGCCTCATATACTTTATGAAGTTTCCCTCGGCAAAGCAAATTTGTTCAGCACCAAAAGGCAGCCAGACTACCATTCTGCTGTTAGGATGCTGGACAAGACGAGTTTAAAAGAAAAAAAAAGTATGAAGTGTTTTTTTTCTGTTGAACTTCCCAGTGTAGTCACAACTTCAACAGGACTTCCGATGATTAAGTTGTCCCAGCTGGCAAGCAGAGGCAATGCACGCTAAATTACCTCTTGTTGTTATTCATCTACTTATTAAAAGCCCAGTTTCATTTTAAAACTCCACTTGCTACTCTTTGATCATGTCGGTGTGAACTTATAAACATGGAACAAGACTCTCACTTATCCAGAACAGACAGCCGGGGCAGCATTCCCCAAAGTGTTTATAGTCTCCTTCTTGGTTTCTCATGCTGATCTGTGCTCACGCCTCTCCCGGATCTGTCTACTCGAATTATCTTAGTAATATTTCAGAGTGTGTTTCCTTACATAAAACAGCGGGGATTCATTTAGTGGAGACTGCTCTGACTCTGAAACTACAAGCTAAGAAACAACAAAAAAACCCAACAATCCCAATCAATATAGGAACTCTGATATTAGCTGTATGGATTTTCGTTAGTCCCTGCTGCAATACAATTCTGAAATGTATGTAGTTGATAAAAATGCAGTGAGTAAGATTTTACTGTCGCATAAAATGACCCTAATGTATCTGCAGGGCTTTCAATCAATACCAATGACTTTACGATTACTTTGCATGCTAAGATGCTGAGATGAGTACTTGAGCGATTTCTGGCTTCCAAAAACACTTTGGTTATACAGCTACACTACACACACACACACACACACACACACACACACACACACACACACACACACACACACACACACACAGTCTGAAACTTTTGAAAGATGGGAGACAGTGGGTGTTTAAAGCGAGTCACTGGTGTTACATCACATTTTAATCATAAGCCATAAAAAGCAAACAACCTATTTCATTTCCCACAGACAAGGAGATGCTGCTGTTCTTACTGCAGCTGCTTTGATAATGGTTGGAAATTACAAAGTCCTCTGACTAAAATGGAGGAGATTAAAAAAAGTAACATGGGTGTAACATGCAGCTTCTATTAGATTAATTCGTGTTTAGTGGTTAAACATTTTTAAATCATGTATTTTTAACATGACATACAAAATCCTTAAAACTACAAGACTGCTTTATGTCAACACAACCTAATGGGTTTATGTAGGAATCCCATCTGCAATAAATACCCCTCCAGACAAGAAGGTGGCAATCATTTAGTCTAGCTTGGATCTACCCTTAACTTTAATCCTAAACCTAGGACTAAAGCATCAATGTTATCTAGATCTGTTAGAGAATAATTAAAGGGTAATATTTAATTAGGATTCCCACACCAGAATGAGCAAGGCCACGTTGACTCATGATGTTTCAAAATGGCCGCTTCAAGAACAGAAGTTCTGGCTGATTACGCCTTCGACCACATTGGTGGAAGAGCTTAAACACACCTGTGGATAGGGATGGGAATCGAGAATTGTTTCTTTTTGAGAACCGGATCCCAGTAACTCGATTCCTTGGAATCGTTTACCTGCTTGCTTAACGATTCTGTTTATCAATTCCACCTTCGTTGCGCATGCGCGATGATGTCACGCGTACGCTGTATTGTTTTGGTCAGAACGTAGCCAACATGGTGTTGAGGCAGAACCGGTCTAAGAAGACGACACCAGGTCCACTTGGAATACTTGCAAAGCTTCCATTTCTTCAAAAGGGTGGAATCCCTCCAATATGCTCAAACATTTGTCCACAGCATGTGATTCATTTACAGGAATGTCACATATTTGATACACTACTTAGCAATGTTTGTGAATGTAGCGGCAGAGTGAACACCAGGCCATCATTCGGGCCCAGTTCTGGTTCCGGTGTGGGCAACAAACGTCGTACCCCCTCAAATACAAGTTTCCGAAGGTAGGGGAAAAGAAATGAGGTGCACAACAACAGAAGACAAGCCGAGCCGAGTCGAACTGATTCCACGTAGTGGAAATGCGGCAATAGAGGAATTAATAAAGCGTCTTTAGTTTCACTTTGACTGCATGCCCCCCATCCCCCATCCCTGAACCGGGCCTGGCATCATCTGTTATTATTATTTGTACATATTGTATATGTAATATTTTCTGTGCAGAGATGGAAATATAAAAGACAGTTAGTGCAAACACACCCGTTTGTACTCTTTTTTTCCCACACCCAATGAGAATCAATAAGGAATTGGATCGATAAGCGAAATCGATAATGGATTCGGAATTGTTAAATTCTTATCGATTCCCATCCCTACCTGTGGAGCCTGATGGATCTGGAAAATTTAAAGTAAGGAACTGTAAAAATAAATAAATAAATAAATAAAGTAAGGAATCGTGACTGAAGGGAAGGTTTGAGAATTTGTCAGGATCTAAGATCAGGACTACCAGACATAATCTAATGATTGAACTTTAATATTGTTCAGTCAGTAGTGATAATGAGGTGAAGCCTCATGAGGCATCGAACCACTTGAGCCAACTGATTTGAGAAAGGGTTCATTTCTCGAAGCTTCATGTGCACACGAAACCACCTACTGGCCATGTGTGCATCACAGGCAGCTGTATCTGACCATATAATATGTGATGCATTGAATTTTTATGTCTGTTACGGCTCTTGGGAATGACTATGAATAACAAAAAATGTACGACCAAATAATTTCTCTACATATATTATCACATATGTGTATAATTAAATATTTTGAATGTATTCTGTGTGTAAATTTCCCCCAAATGGTAGTGTCATATGTGGGAGGTTGTGTAATTTTTTTTTTGTCACTTTAGGAAAATGTCATGGACTTAAATAGGCAGAGGACAGTGAAAGTGCTTGTGGAACTAGGAAGAGGGCACTGAACATACTTGTATAACTTGGACAATGATCTACAGGACAGAGGAGATTTTATTCATTTTTGTTCAGAAATAACAGTTTCTCAACAGTTTTTGGTTTGAAGTGATTCCTTTTTTTTTGACACAACCTCTCCGGCGTTTCAAAACACCCTTTCACATGGTACAGAATAGGGATGCACCAATCCAATACCAGTATCAGGTATCAACTCTGATACTCAGTGTGTATACTTATATTTGTACTCATAAAAGTAACCTGTACAAATGCACTGATACCACTTACGGCCGTGTGACATTCACAGTTCAGTGCAGCAGGTACGCGGCGGTGGAATAATGTGTGGGGAGTGTGAAGAGTGTGGAGATTTTTCAAAATAAATGACGGTGATAAAAGTGACGCTGACTGCAAGTAACGTTAAAGACACAGACAGATACGGACGCAGCGTTCTGTCCGTCCTCTGCGTACATTCCATTCGTTTTCCAGGTGCTTGCGGATGCGTACCCAAATGGAGAATACCAGCGGGAACCGTGGAGGTAGAGGATCTGTTCAAAGAGCGACTGTGAGTTAGAGAAAAACTACTGACAGATTTATGACAAGTACCCAGGGCTGGGCCGGGGGTACGGAGCGGTGCGGACCACCGCCAGCGGGAGTGAAAATGAAACTTATCACTCATTTCTCTCTTCTCTACCTGCTGAAGCTAAGCTTTTAAACCTTACCAGCGAAAACACTGCAATATTAGTATCACATTAGTGTTACCTCTGTCATCTCCATGTTTTTTATTACTGACTCTCTTTTTTTCAAAAAACTTTACTCTTCTTCGTGGTATTTGTCGAGTATGGTTAATTAAGAGCGGCGCCCCCTGGTGGATGGATTGAGAACGCTAATTCTAACACATTAAATGTCAGTAGCAGCACCTTGTTCCAGTCAGACTAATGACAACGACAATAAAGTACATTTACAAAATGAACTAAGAACTGGAATGGGATTATTAAGTATTCGTAGTACGCAAATGTAAGTACTTGTACTCATACTTGGTCTGGAAAAAAGTGGTATTGGTGCTTCCCTAGTACAGAAGATGCCAGCATGCACAAAAACACAAGAGCAAGGTTATTTAAACTGGGGTACAGTATTTTTTTGTCTCTCCCAGTACTCCTGATAAGCAAACCTTATGTGTCTGACATAATGTTAGATTTAATTTACCTTATTAGGTGTTACCAAATCAAAATGTTCCCACACAGGGGAAATCTGCTTCTCCCTTATTGGCTCCATCCTCTTTCTAATCCTTCTCTCCTCTCTCTCCTAAATCTTCAAATGATCTCTTTCTCTCTCTAAACTCTCCAAATTATATAAACACTATCCAAACTCTAGTATCCAAGCTATCCAAACTCTAGCCAAACTCTGCACTGACCGCAACTCTCAATCAATAACCCACATTTTGAGCGGTGCCTGAGAGGTTTATATTGCTGTCAAACCTGAATCAGATAGAACCACCTCTGAACCATGTCGTGAAGCAGTCACATGGTACAGCCGGGCAGCGAGGCTTCGGACATCATCATTTTCGGCTCCTCCCCTAAATGAAGCAAGCCTCGATATGCACTTCACGGAAACGCCCCCTCCGTTACTCAACACGCTCCAAAGCCTCGGCACATCTCATGACACCACTATCAGTCAGCATGATTAAGTAGTGTCATTGTACCACTTAAAAATATTGCTGTATCTACTCTGTCAAAATAAGTTATCCATAATCATTTAACAGATTAATGTGACCCAAGACAATTAAGTCAAATCCTTCCTTAGTAAATATGTTGAAATAACTTTTACAAAATAAGTTACTGCAGTCACTCAGAACTGACTTTTACTTCTTCCTGCTTGATTCTGACAATTTTCTAGAGTCTTCTGTCCATAGATGAATGTTCTGTTCCCAAGAAAATGTTTGGATATTGTTGCTAATTTTGCTGTTTCCAACACATTTGCTTCAATGACTAAGGCCCAATCCCAATTCTCATTTTCACCCCTTAGCCCTCCCCCTTCCCCTCCCCCTTGGCCCTTGCATTTGGCACTGGGTTGAAATATTCCCTTATGAAATGAGACAACCCTTCGAGACCTGTTACGTCATCAGCAGCTGTCAATGGCGCTATAAAAAGATGCAACAACTTTGTTTGCGAAAGAATTCTCCATGCCGTCAGCAGCTGTAACCGGCCCTTTTGGATCTTTTTGCAGCTGGGTGCTTCTCTGAAACTGGTCCCTAAAAACAGGACAGAGGGGTAAAAAATTCAAACCAGGTGTAGACTAATACGATGAAGCAAATTTGGAAGCACTTTGGGTTGATTTTAAAAGTGAATATTTTTTGAGATAAAAGAGAAACTATTTTTCCAGACATAACATATTTTTATATTATTTTTACACAAAAATTTGGATGTAACAGTCAAAAGGACATAAAAATACACACTACTATTTTTTTCAAATATCTTTTTATCCTCTCAGATACACTTTGGGAATCAAACTAATTATGCAAGGCAGAGTGTTTCATAAAAATGACCACTGTTGTTTATTTGTGTTTAAATGGGCAGGTTCCGCATGTAACACAAATGGACACGATGGGTTACACACAAAACCTGGAATGAGACTGAGATTCATGAAAAACCCACATGTCTGGATTAGAAAAACCACTAAGATCATCAGATTTAACACTGTCTTTATTTATAGCAGTATATAAGACCATTTACAGCCATGTTTTCAGATCAAATGCACAGACACCTATAGGTAGCTTTTCCTGTCCCAATTTTGATCCTATTTTTGGCCCCAATATTTTAGAAAAAAATCATTAATTTTGGGATGGTTCAGAGCAATAGTATATTTGTTTGTGCATTTATCTGAGGTCATCACTAGGTACATCCTGGGGGGAAATATGTCTACATTTCTCTTTTATATTGGGTCTAAAAAGCTGGTAAAGTGCCAGATACCAAAATGAACCCAGTTTCATAGAAGCACCCAGCTATCAACCGCAAACCACAGAACAACATTAAACAGACGATCAAATGATTTAGTTATTTATAAAGAAAATACTTGCATTTGTTTGTTTATTTCATCACACTGCTGCACTTTTTCATTGTGTTTACTTCCATCTTGTTGATAATTTGAACAGAATTATCGGAAATTTCTCATACCCTTCCGTTTATAGTGTGGTCCTATAAAATCTCGATTCGAGGGACAAACAGCCCTCCCCCCTCTGACTCATCAAGAATCAAGACGCCCCTATCCTTTCACGTGAATGCGCAAAATGGAGGGGGAGGGGCCAAGGGGTGAAGTGGGATTGGGCCTAAATGTTCACTTGCTGCCTAATATATCCAACCCAGTGAAAGGTATCAATGTAATGAAATAATCAATATTATTCCCACTTCTGTCAGTGATCATAATGTTATGGCTGATCTCTTATATGCACAGAAGACCCTTATAACAACATTGTATGAATGTAATATGAGGTAAATCAAAGTACGAGTCCAACTAAAGTTCAATGATAAATGTTTTCTAACCCTTACCATAAAAGTCTGCAGATCAATCACTACTCTCATCCATGTCACATGAGAGTAGTGATTTGAGATGTCTACCAAATGAAACCTGATCTTAAAGAAGCTCCGTGAGCCTACGATGCTCCATCAGTATTGTAATTCACTACTTGACGGAATGCTTAGTTACTGAAATGGTCAAAATGTCATGGCAACCAGTCAGTGAGCTGTGAGCACAACATGCTACTGAGCATCAATGCTCCATTTACCTGCAATGTGCAAGCACTTCACATGTGCTTAGTAAAAGAAAAGAAATGCAACACAATACCATATAAAAACATTCAGAAGACATGATGGGAGACAACAGTGGGTTTGAGGATATCAGGATGAAATATAGCTGTTTTTCTGAACAGGCGTTTTGAGTGTGATTACCAGTGTAAATAGTGCTTTAATCTAAGTCCCTGTAGGCTAAATGATCATACAGTATGTGGAGTTTGAAGCAGCCCACATATAGTACTAATGGCTCTCTATTCAGCTCATTTTTCATCAGGCTGTACAAGCTTGGCTGTCTGCGTACTGACTGTACACAGCTGTGCACCGAGCAGCCTTCAGAGGCTCAAAATATGCAAATGTGTGTCATCTGAAAATGTAAATTGGACTGATGTGTTGTCATGTGCTATAAAAGACTAACTCAGATTTTTGTACTCTTTAAAGTCACCAGTGTGAGTGTCAGTACTGAAAAGAGCGCAAGCCATTGAGATGTAAAACTGGGTTGTATTCATTAAGATTCTAAGAATAGGGCAGCTGGTGTGGGGTGGCCGGCCAGGTCATGTGACTGCTTACACCTTCTAATGAATTTAAAAGGCAAAATCAGATCAGCACCTACTGTATGTTACGAATAAATCTATTAAAAACTGAATTTCACTCAGAGAAAACAGTTTGCATCGTATCATTTCTTTTTCTGATTCAGATGAGCATGCACATTCATTAAAACAGGTGTATCATACTGCACTTTATGCCTCGGTTACAAGTGCTGTTACGAACACCAGCTACAAACACTATGTGAACGATTTCTGGACTATTTCATACAATCTTCTCAAGGTGGCCTTAAAAGAATGGAGAGTTTGTAGACCGTTCCTAAGTTCGTAGCCAGGTGGATGGTCTTGTGCAAGATTTTCTACGAACGCGCTACAAAATCCCCTTTCGTAGGGCACTCTAATGAATGCCTTAGGAAAAACCTCAGAACAACGCATGACTTTTGTGGATCAGGAGGCCATTCCAGAACCCCATGTTCCTACGGTAGCTGTAAATGGAATTATTGTGCTGTTCTTCTGTCAAAGATTGTTATGATTCTTGATATTTGTAATATTATGTACTAGCGGCATTGTACCCGTGGTGCCATTGTACGATAGCATGATAAGTCTGCCACCACTATCCATTTGTAAAGTACCATTTAATCATGCATTGTGCAGGTAATAATTTGAGCCAACATGTGAGGCATGAAGGGAAGAGCATTTATTTGTTTGGCCTGTCAAGCATGATTAAATTCATACAGCAGTAGTGAACTGCAGCCTTCACATTGTAGCATTGTTTGCTAGCAGTAGAAATTTCATTAACGGCAGCATAACCACTTCTGAAAATGGAGTA
The DNA here is from genome assembly GCF_902148855.1 of Sphaeramia orbicularis. Taxonomy (NCBI): domain Eukaryota; kingdom Metazoa; phylum Chordata; class Actinopteri; order Kurtiformes; family Apogonidae; genus Sphaeramia; species Sphaeramia orbicularis. The sequence continues at coordinate 19,588,802 of NC_043957.1, read as the reverse complement.
TGGTGGCAGGGATGAAGAATTCAAAGTAGAGAGAGGCTAAAATCGCCCAGCACACCTCAAAACATTTGAATACGGGTATAACATTGTGCCTAGCAGATAGTCAGGTTGTGTTTCTATTCATTTGGTGAGTTTGGCGGCAATCGGGCCTGTGAAGGCTGAGGAAAATCTGGACAAATGCCCTCCTGTGCTGCAACATTGATTGGACACAGAATATGCATTATATTGTAGGATGTTTTGCTAGTTTGCATATATGTTAAATTTCATTGCATGTTCGGAATAAATCACTAAATCAATCAATCAAAATCAAGTATACTTAGCACCATTAAAAACACACGGTCCAAACATGTGATGTAATTTCCAGAAAATGTTTTCTCAGGTGCCTATTTTGTATATGTTGCTCACAAGATGAGTAACACAGTTAACAGCTGTATTTTTTTCATTCCCGTTGCGAACGACCTTGGTGTTTGAACTAATCCCTTAATGTCGGACATTGAATCAAATCTCTTGTACAAAGTCACATTTGACTGGTTACTTTAGTGTGTGGTCAATAGCCGATATGAAGGCAGCAAGAAAATGCCCAAATGTTTTTACCAGCTCAAAATGCCACAACTTACGATACAACAGAGAGAACGTGCCATTGGCATGTTACGAGCAGGTCTGAGCCGTGGTGAAGTCACTCACTGTCTGTGATGTCATCGCAGTACAATCAGTCGTCTGAGTGATCAGATCCCTCTGGAAAGGATCATGAGACTTAGTTCCATACGTTGTCGCTGCACTGTTTGTTTGGAAGCCAGAGGTGGACACACCCGATATGGAATGATGACACTTTCAATTTCTGAGTACCTGTATTCAGCGACTGAATAAATGTGTTATGTTGGTCACAGTTTGTCCACAGTTCATTCTCTAATGACCAATGCTTCCCCCTTTATTATGAAGGTAACTCCAAAACGATTAATATAATATATCTCCAAATATACACATTATTCTGACCCATGCATTTTTAATGGCGCGAAGTATATATCGCAAGCAGATCACAAGAACACATTACGTTGTTGTTAGGGGCCCTTACAGCCTTCACATGAACGGACGTACAGACAGAGATGCGCATGACGTTCTTTGTACCAACTTCATAAGACAGCTGTGAGAAAGTAATGCTCCCTCCGTGAATGTCTACAAACTCCAGATTTTGTATGAACCGGGAGATTCGTACGAACCCATCACTCGTAAGAATCTTTGTGACTGAGGCCTTAATTCATAACAGGCAACAGTCAGTGTATCTCTAAAAAATGTGCGATGAAATATTAAAGGAATTATTTTACAGGCCATATTTGGATGGGCATCAAGCCTGCATGAAAACACACAGCAGCAACCAACAATGAAGTTATAATAATGAAGTTTGCTGCAAATCAGGAGGAAAATCCATCCTCATGTTACACAACTTACTTATACTGTATACTATAATATTATTAAGACAGAATCGAATTAGAAAAATGATGCTTAGAAAAATACAGTCTCCCAATACCAGGCCTATCTCCTCACTGAGCTGAACTCATTATCATTCTGAAATGGAAAAAAAATAGTCAAACCTAAACCAATCATCATGTTAGTGGTACTGAGATCCAGATTCTCTGATAAGAAAGAGTTGGTGAAATATTTGCACATGTAGTCAACAATTTTATATATGTGTGTGTGTGTGTGTGTGTGTGTGTGTGCAACTTTGAAGAGTAATAAATGTATAAATTTTGTGATTTATGGAGAATTTTTCTGTGAGCAGGTGTAGAAGGACACTGAAGACCGAGGGCCACTTAGAACACTCTGTGGATGTAATGGATCAGAAACATTTATTGGAATGAGCTCGTGGCTCGTGGGAACAGATTGCACAGTTCAGGAGATTGAAAAATGCAGTTCTGAATGCACTCCACATTGTACAGTGTTATCTATTGTAGCCACAGAGATGGATCCAACCTGCAGGTTAACATAGTAGACACAAGTGAATAGTTGAGGAACAACATGTCTATGAAGTTTAGCTGTAGATCCACATGTAGAGCACACACCACGAGTGAACCCTAACCACCAGACTCTGAAACACTTTTATCCAAAGGTGGTTAGACCAATGAACTCTTGCTGAACTTGAACCCCAGAATGCACTTTAAATTGGCACTTTACTGCTGTGCACTTTAGAAATAACTTTTTAGTCAGTTAAAGGTAACTTTTTCTTTGGGGGGGGTTATTGTTATTCTTTTTTTATATCAGTATTTTATTATTTTAATCAGTAATTTATGCTATTTACTAAATGCTGCTGACAGTCGGGGACCTGAGTACAATGTTTTGTTTCTGTGTATTCTATATGCTGAAATGACAAATAAATCTGAATCTGAATCTGAATCTAACCCTGACCTCCACACCAAGACATGGATAAAACTACAAGGGGTGTTGGAGTTTCTCTAGCAGTGGCTTTGCATAAGCTCATCAAAACAACAGTGGATGTGTGGTGTAATCATAGCTAGAGGCTGAAATATTAGAGTATGGGACTTGTTTTTTTGTCCAGACTGTGTATGGATATGTAAAGATAATGTGATTACAAGTGGAACATGGATATTGTATAGTGTTAGCTTTAAGCAAAATGCTCTAAGTGACTAAGTTCAGAAAAAAATCTGTATTTATGTGGACAGGGCGTTACTTCCTTAAGAAAACCACCAAAATTTTAATATATATACTCGTAGTGCTGGACCTGTATTGAATTCATTTGCAGTTACTTACAATATTTTATTGTATTTATTCTTTTTTAGTAGAAGGACTGAAGTTATTATTTATCTCATATACATATTTATTATATATAGTACATATTTAATAGGTTTTTATTGCTCTTTATACTGCATTTATATTTGGAAAAATCTACTCATGAGAATATCTGAAATAATGAAAAAAAAAAAAAAAAAAGTTTGGATTTATTACATTTTTGCTAATGTCAGAATGTAATTGTGGAATACTGCCCATAGGGGACACAACAGACTAGAGTCAGCACCGCTGGTACCCAACACACGACTCACTTTAAGGGACCATTTACCTGACAATGTTTCACCCAAAAACAAAAAAGCATCTCCCTGGCCTTGTTGGGTTTACACAACAATGGAACGTTGAATTGACTGAAAACACTGTAATATTAAGCCAGGCCGATAGTCAGTGTTGTAACTTAGTAGTGACACAACCCATGTGACCAGTGCATGTTCCTCCACAGTACAGACAGCTGCTATTGTTGTCCAGTTTGTGCAGGGCAATCTGAATAAAGTATAACGCACGTACATTAAGCGGAGTGTGACGTCAGCAGTGAAAGCTCTAGTTCAGTGTTTCCCAACCTTTTTGAGCCACGGCACACGGTTTACATTAGAAAAATCACAAGGCACACCACTAAACAAAAATGTCACAAAACATACACTCAAGGAAAAAAGAAACGCACCATTTTCATTTTCTTGATTTTTTTCTCTCCGGTTGCAGTAGTCGTGGCATTGTGGACAAATGTGTTTTTGCTTCACTTTGGTGTCTTTTTATAGGGAATGGTTGTGCACAATTGAGGAGGGGTCCAACTCATCTCTGAGTTTCACTCATGAGCAGACATGGGTGAGGAATACACAAATACAGTTCTTATTGCTAATCAAAATCAATCAACTGGAACCAGGAAAACAATCATTTCATTTTGACTCAGAATAGGACTGAACTCATTGCAGTTTGCAATTTTGCAATAACTGTCATATTTCTGAAAAAATCGAGAAAATGAAAATGGTGTGTTCCTTTTTTCCTTGAGTGTATATTTATTGAAATATAATGCAAATCAAGTCTCAATTTACTCAGTGTGATACCTGGGCCTGTTTAGTTGAACACAAAGCTGATATTCTTGCAGGAATTGAAGAAAGACACACAGGAATGTTCTTCAGCAGCTCTGGGTCTCTCTCTTTTTGCAGGGGGGGCTCATTGGGGGTGCACAAGGTGACATTGTCACAGGGCCTTTGGAACAAGAAACCTGAGAGGGGCTGTCATTGACCCCTTGGAAAGACCCTTGGATTGAGGTCTGTTGTATAATAGTATGGGAGGTACATCCCCCCTGCCCCAACCCGATACCCGGGGTTCGTGGGTAATTCGCTGATCTACATATCACTAGTGAGGGGGGTTTTATCAACAGAACACACCGCATCAGGGCTGACTCACTTTCACTTTTATTTTGCAAAGGGAAACAGGAGACTGTTGTTGTAGAGAGGATCATGCAGTTGTAAGTATCTATATCACGCCGCTGGCTTATAGTACCAACCAGGTGAAATTGGGTAATTTTCCACAGCACACCTGATGATTTCTCATGGCACACTGGTTGGGAAACACTGCTCTAGTTGACATGGCAACGGTGGTTGTTGCGTTCAAGACAAATTCCACTCCAGAGCTCGTATTCAGAAGTTTCTGTTCTAGGTCATGTAAGAGAACATTTGTGTGTAAACGGGGCCAAAACACAACAAAACCTCTGCATTTCAACCTAAAAACCAACACCTAAGAGTCAAATCCAGACCAAGTTCTGTCCAGTCCATATCTTTATTCAAAAAGGATATTTAACCTTTAGAAAAATTACAGAAAGCTTTTCACTTTTATCTTAGCTTTGAGATGTAGTTAGAGGATAAAATGACATCTCAAAGCCAGGATGTTTGGGGAGGAAGTAAATTGTACAGTTTTACAAGTTGCTCCAGTGAAGCTAAACTTTATGAACACGACTCCTGCGCATTCAACTCGGGATATGATAAATTCTTAAAAAGTCCAAGTAAAGTGTTGAAAAAAAATGAGCTTGTACATTATTCACAATGTTCCCATAAAGTTGAAGAAATTGAAGTGACTGTGAGGCTCTGTGGGTCTATGTGCATATGTCCTTATACACATGCATCTGAAAAGCCATGAATACCTGCAGAGGTGGCATGTCAGAGCTGTGCACTCATTTGATTTTAATGCACGCATGAACACACACACACACACACACACACACACACACACACACATGCATACTGCCGTACCTTTATTGGCTTCATTTCAAACCTTTCAATAATTCAGTGATTCATCTTATAAATATGTATACTCAATTTGTAAAAGGCAAAGTGTGTGTGTGTGTGTGTGTGTGTGTGTGTGTGTGCGAGAGAGAGAGAGAGCGAGAGATCCATCTGGTTTTAAGTGCCTTCTTCTGAACAATATGGTAAATGAGGAGGTAGAGCCTCTCTTCTAGAACCCCCCACCCAAAACACAAACACACGCTCATATATACAGTCTGTCTCCTTGTCACCGTGGCTACAGCTGCATGCAAACAGCTGAGTCAGGTTTGCGCTCTCACCCTACTAAGTATGACACTACCGCCGACCGAAAGGTCAGGGCCTGGCAGTATAATGTATGTGTGAGTCTGAGAGACGGGAAAAGGTAGAGTGGTATGAGTCACAAACTTGAGTACTTTTTGTGTTTTAAAATCAAGTGCACGGTTTTCCTAGGTATGTGGAGAGTTTAGGATGTGATGGTTTTTAATGTTATATATATTTATACATAAAAATTATTAGACCACCCCTTGTTTTCTGCAATTTCCTGTTCATTTTAATGCCTGGTACAACTAAAGGTACATTAGTTTGGACAAATATAATGATAACAATAAAAATAGCTCATACAGAGTTTAATTTCAGAGCTGATATCTGGACATTTTCCATGGTTTTTCTTGATAATAACCAAAATCACTTCAGTTTCATCAGTATCTACGGCAGGGGTGTCAAACTCATTTTCTTCTGGGGGCCACATTCAGCCCAATCTAATCTGAAGTGGGCCGGACCGGTAAAATAATAGCATAATAGCCAATAAATAATGACAACTCCAAATTGTTTTAGTGCAAAAAAATAACATTCAGTTATGCCAATATTTACGTTTACAAACTATCCAAACAAAAAGGATGTGAATAACCTGAAAAAAATGAAATTTGTTAAGAAATAAAAGTACAATCTTGTCAGTATTTTGCCTAAACTTATCATTTATACATGTGTATTACAGATCAGATCTACAAAGGCACAAAACATTTAGTAACAGGCAGAATATTGTTAAAATTGCACTTAATTTTCTTTAGATATTTCAGGTTGTTCATATTTGTTCAGGTTATTCACATTTTATTGTTAAAGGATAGTTTGTAAATGTAAACATTTTCATAATTTAATGTTTTTTTGCACTAAATCAAAGAGAAACAAATGGTGTTGTCATTGTTTATAGGTTATTATGATATTATTTTTGGAGTTTGATGCCCTAACTTGCATTTTGCAAATTCATCCCGCGTGCCAGATTGGAACATTTGGTGGGCCGGTTTTAGCCCCCGGGCCACATGTTTGACACCTGTGATCTATGGCATTGTACTGACAGAAACAGTGCTTTTAGGCATTCCATGTTTTCTTTTCTGTCTGTTTTAGTCACATGGTACACACAGGAGTTAGGACTCGATTGCATAACCATGAACCATGAAAAATGCACACAAAGCATTTGGTGTCATGTGATCAGATGGATTAATATCCCATGATGCACTGAGGCTTCTAATTGAGCTCATCTTTTGTATTACGCTCTGACAAAGGCTCTGCGGAGATAGAATGTGTTGGTGAGGGTGTCCTAGTAGGTAATATAAGACTGTTATTTTTATATCAGAGTACCTTGGGCATGTTTATTGCCGTTGTTACAGGCTGTACTTCTTAAACGGTGATGATTGATTTTTTTTTTTTTTTTTTTAATACAAGTCTCTTTTTGACCTTTTGTTTTTCATGATAGCATACCTTTTGATTGACATCACCACCAAAGCTAAACAGGCTAGCAAATCCAAAAGTCAGATGATAATCAATATAGTTTAGTAATTCATAATTTAAAAAGTGGTATCAGGCACAACAAACCCCGCCCCTCGCACATATTGTATCTTATTTTAGCTTCGATCCAGCTGATGTCAACATGTCTACGCGTGTGCTGATGTCAGCATATCAACTGCCTCTATATTAAATGATGAACTCTGCTAATTTTTCAACCATTTTGCTCATTTTTTCTTCACTTTAGAGGGATTTGTTCACTTTTATGGCACAATTTAAGTTTTTTTTGTTAAATTTTCCCATAATTTTCAAGTACTGAGCTAATCTTCTCCTCATTTTAGAAGTTTTTGCACATTTTTATTTAATGAATAAGTGAGGTAAAACTGCATTTTACACCAATTATTAACATGTATTGATAGGACAGTTTATATGTTTTTTATTTTATTTATTTGCACATCATAAAACAGCAAGAAAAAAAACAAAAACAAAACAACATTCAAACAAGTAACCTCATTGTGCAGGAGAACAAAGAGGCCAAAAAAGGCTTATGTGAATACCTACACAGAAATAAACAATACACAGGGAAAAAAAAAAAAAAACAGAGCTGAAAAAAAGAATTAAAAATACAATATAACTGAAGTAATAATCTAAAGTAAAAACAGTAAAATTATAAATCAAATTACAAATCATGAAATACAAATCAAATGACATACAGCCTTACATTTTTTCATGAATTAGAGTCCTTTTCAGATGTTTTTTAAAAAATGATAAAGACAGTGTTGGTTGAAGTTCAGGTCGTAGATTATTCCAAAGATGTGGTCCACGATATTTTAGAGAATACTGACTGACAGAAGTTCGGCAGTACGGAATATAAAATTTGCTTGAATATTGTGTAGGATAATTGTGAATAACAAAAGACAACATAAAGAAGTTCTAGAAAACTATCTGTAGATGGTTTGTGTCACCGGTGGCTGTGTGAGTCTTGATAGTTTTTAGTTTGTTTTTAGTTTCTAGAAGATAAAAATCAAGCAAAAACAAGTGGTGCCAGGCACAACAAATCGCACGTATTGTAGCATATTTTGGCATCGATCCACTCTTTCATCCATATTCAATATTTGTTAAATATAGAAATTTGATTTGTGCCAAGTTTGAAGCAAACTGAAACAAAATTGATGGTTTTATAAACATGTGAAATTTCTCCTATTGTAAGTAAATGGGAGGGGGGAAAAGATTTTAAAAATTCACAAAAAAATGTAACTTTTTAAAATTTATTTATTTTATTTTATTTTATTAAAAATTTGAACTTTGACCAAAATGTAATCAGATCTATTCTGGGTCACTGGCAATCCAGTAACCCAATCTGGTATGAATTCAACCAATAGTTTTGCTGCTAAAGACAACAAAAACAGAAACAAACCGAACCTTCAGGGGGCGGGGTAATAATTGTTAAAGTAATTCATGTATGCTATATTTAATGCTTTTCTGTATTCATGCTTTTCTGTTTCTTCAGGTCCAGAAACACTTTGATGATGCACCCCAGTTATATAATAGTAGAAAAAAACCTGTAGGTTAAAAAGAGATACCCTGAAAATCATGCACCGATATGAAGAAGCAATATAAAAATCTGTTTTCTCTTATTCCTGTTCATGTCTACGATCTGTTCGTAATTTATTTGAACCAATTGGTTTCTGGGATTCACTTATATTTTCTTGTTTTTGTTCTTCTCTCAGACTACCTTCAAATATGATCATATGTGATTCAGATTGTTTTTTCTCTAATTTGAGTCATTTTTGAATGTGACATTAAATCACATATTGTCCAGATTTTTTTTTTCCCCATCTGAACACATGGAATTCGTGTAACTTTAGTGTCATTCTACATCGACATTCATCTCAAATCGGCACTGACAGCTGTCACTGTGAAAAAGTTTGGTTCATCAGACTCGACCTTGTTGTCATCTGCTCAATGATTTCAGCGCACATCAAGCCTTTGGTGTTATTTATTTGCACATGTAAGTTCAAGACCAGTTCATTCTGGAATCTAATGTTAGGCACATGAAAAAAAAAGAAATAATGTGCCAAAAATGTTTTTAGAATTTAGACACTGTAAAAGAATATTTTACAGGTGGTTCAGAGCACTATTATCAAGAAAGAAAAATCTAGTTTTCAATGTCAACAAATTGTCCAAGATCTCATCAAATCCAAAGGTCTATTGTGGAGGATGTTTAAGACGATCTATTTGCAGAAATGGACGATTTTATCTGTAACTGTGTTTTTTAATTTATTTATTTATTTTTCTTTTACCTTTATTTAACCAGAAAAAAAGATCCCATTGAAATTAAGAACCTCTTTTCCAGAGGAGTCCTGGCCAAGAGGCAGCATGAAATACAACACACAGTTACAACATACAATAATATAATAATAATAATAATAATAATAATAATAATATAATTTACAGGACTAGTCAAACTATGAAAAACAAGTGCAAGTCATTGAGTTAGTCTCTAGCACACAGGTGTCAAACATGCGGCCCGGGGGCCAAATCCAGCCCGCCAAAGGGTCCAGTCCGGCCCTTGGGATAAATTTGTGAAATGCAAAAATTACACTAAGATGTTAACAATCCTTTTAGTTCAGGTTCCACATTCAGACCAATTCAATCTCAAGTGGGCAGGATTTAGTAAAATACTATCATAATAACACATAAATAATGACAACTCCAAAATTTTTACTTGGTAAATGTAAATATTTTCATCTATTTACACTAAAACAAAATATAATTTTGCAAAAAATATGAATAACCTGAGCAAACCTAAAATGTCTTAAGAGAAGTAAGTACAATTTTAACAAGATTCTGCCTGTTATTAAATGTTTCGTGTATTTGTAGATCCACTGTGATCTGTAAGTTATAATGTACATGTGGAAATGATAAACTGAGGCAGAATATTGTTAAAATGACACTTATTTTTCTCAATTTGTTCATGTTATTCATATCTTTTGCAAGGATAGTTTGTTGATGTAAACCTTTTCATAATGCAAATTTACTTTTTTCGCTCTAAAACATACAGAAAAGTTTGGAGTTGACATTATTTATATATTATTATGTTATTATTTTACTGTTTCGGCCCACTGCAGATCAAATTTAGCTGAATGTGGCCCCTGAACTAAAATGATTTTGACACCCCTGCTCTAGCACTTTGAGTTTGGATTTAAAAGCATTCAAGGAGATCAGTTCAGTCAGTTTCCAGTCTTTTAGCGACATATTCCACGTGCAAGGAGCAGAGCAGACAAATGCCCTTTTACCCAGCTCTGTACGGGCATATGGCACAAAGAGGAACAAATGCTCATTTGATCGCAGACAATAAGAGTCAACACTTCTTCTTGTTATTAAACTACAGATATATGAAGGCAATATACCAAGTATGGCCTTGTAATAATACAGGAAAAAGAAATATTCAGTTTTAGTTGTCTTAGAATGAGCTCCCTGTCCATGGAGTCCACCATTTTCCAGTGCCATATTTATACAGTGGCTCTCGACTGATTTCTGCATTCCTGTTTCTTGTTCTATAGCAGATGGCATCCAATATTAATGAGCATTACCATTACACGGAATGAATGAATGTGGATCCGAGTTTTTACCCTTCTGACTAAAAGCAAAGGACTAAACAAAATGATGTCTCTGATGAGGAACTTATGTGTTTTGTTGTTGTTGGTTTTTTTTTGCAGCAATCGCAAGGGACGGGAAGGGGATTTCAGTTGATTATAAGCTGCAACTTTACCAACAGATGTCACTAAATGTACACACAGTGCCTTTAAAGGAGTGATATTTTGCATTTTTAAAGGGAATTATGTATTTTAAAACATTTCCCTGTGGTCTACATAAACTGTAAATGCTATGCTTGGGTCTGAATTCTTCATTAATTCAACTCCACAGGTCCATCTTCAACCCTATTTCTGAGTAAGGGTCGTTTTGAGTGCTGGCCCTTTAAATGCAAATGAGCCACTTCATGCCCCGCCCCCTCCAGGTTATTGGCTGTGCTGCTCTGTCTCGTTCAACCAACAACTGAACATTTGAGGTAATCGGCTTGAAGTTTGGATATATTTTCAGTCATTACTACAACCGCTGCTGCTGATAAACAATTATATCGTACTCGGAGAAATGTTCGTCAGAAGACTAGACCTTATATGTGCAAATGTCGTGACGTAACTAGTTGTAGATGTAACAAATTAAGCAGGAATTCAAACAGGTTGTAGAAATCCATTCGATTCTTGCCAAAATGAATATAAAGATAGCTTTGCAGCACCTGGAGGGTTCAAATTCAAACTTTATGAACTATTAGAATCCAAATACACAAATGAACCAGTTCCACGACTCCACTTGCCTCGACTTGACTCTGGTACCAGGTCCTATTCCTGGAGACCGTTTCCATTACAGGATACTACAGACTTTACATTACCTGGACGTCATAGCGATGCGGCGCATTACTTCTGTGTCGTCTGCTCAGAGAGTTGCTGATAAACTCGCTCATTGCGTGTTGTCTCATCAAGCTCATGCTGAATTTTTACATCGGCCACCAAAGACTGATCCTCCTCGACAAACCGTGGTGTAGTTTTGCAGCCTGTCATCATGTGGATTAACCTACCGCTATATTTACTGTCAACTTTTGCATCTGTTTTTCGTAAAATGGTGAGTCACAGAGACAACTATTTGACCAATCAGTGGTCTGTAGTGTTTACACGTTAGTATCTGTCAGTCTTGGAACCTCAGCGGAGGTGATACCAAAAAATTAGTACCAGGTACCAGATTCCAGGTCCTATTTCGTAATGGAAACTGTTAACATGTTCTTTTGTTGGAAGCTCCAAGAATAAGTCCAGATTCTTTTAGGTCTCATTTTTATAAATTTATTATTGACTTGATCTGACCACAAACAAAATATAACTCAGCTGAGGATCCACACCCCAACCAGGGAAATGGATCCAGACATTCCAATGCACATCACTATTGCCCCGTTTCCACTATGTGGTATCAGCTTGACTCGACTCGGCTCGGCTTTTTTTGTGTTTCCATTACGAGAAAGGACCTGGAATCTGGTACCTGGTACTACATTTTTGGTATCACCTTCACCGAGGTTCCAGGACTGGGGACCAGATACTAAAATGTGACGTGTACACACTGCAGACCACTGATTGGTCAGGGAGTTTTCTCTGTGGCCCGCTGTTTTACAAAAAAACAGATGTGGAAGTGGACAGTAAATATAGCGGTACATTAATCCACATGATAACAGCCCAAAGCTACACCATGGTCGGTCGAGGAGATTCAGTCTTTGGTGGCTGATGTAAAAATTCAGACGAGACAACACGCAACGAGTGAGTTTATCAGCAACTCTCTGAGCAGACAACAGGGAAGTAACGCGCCGCATCCAGGTACTGTGAAGTCAGTAGTATCTTGTAATGGAAACGCTCTCCAGGAATACTGAGTCGAGCTGGTTCCACGTAATGGAAACGCGGCATTTTATCATCCTTGTAAACTGATCTTCAAACTATGGGCTGACCCCCTTGTGCTAGGTGGGCTGGGTCACAAAAAAATGGACTGGTGTCATCTGACTCTAAAGTCAAGCAGATGTGATACCTCAACTCTATGTAAAACCCCATATTGACAGTGTTTACCTCTTATCTCTTGTTTACAATCATCTGTGTGTATGTGTATTTAAAAGTGTGCCTAAGGTAAAACCTAAGTCCTGTGATCATAAATCTGTCAGTTTAGTGTGTTGACCAAGATGTGACCTATCCTAACAACTTTACCACTAACCAGTGACACAAAGAAATCTAGTGACACAAAGGAATCCCAACGAATACTGACTAATATGTGATTGAACTTAAGAATTCAACTATCTAAATTAAAATATTTCAAAACGCAAAAAGGCCGAGTAGAGTCGAGTTGAATCGAGTTGAGTCGAGCCGGTACCACATAGTGGAAACACGGTATTAATGTACCAAAGACTAATAAAAGTAGGTTTAGCAAAATATGACCCTTTTAAGTGATGATATGGGGCATCTGGAGTGTATGATTGATTGTCAGTGCCATCTTTCCAGCTGATTTTCAGACTACCATCCAGGATTTGCTTTTGAAGAAAAAATGGAAAAGAAACATCAATAATAATCTTTCCTATTCGGATCCAAACCACATCTGGACTTGGAGTTACTCTCTTATGTCTTTCTTCAGTTGAGATCATCGAGCACTCAGCGCGGCCAGTGTGTTTCTTTTGCTTCTTTTCATGTCAAACCATTTTCTTGCAGTCTCAGTGTTAGTGCGGACCTCTGCTGACATGGCCTTTAGAACTTCACAAATGTTTTTTTTTTTTTTTATGCTGGGTTTTTGATTTCCCAGTCATGCTGCTGATACTGATGCTCCAGAAAACCACATAGTACATTCTAGTGTAGATGGAGTTTCAGCATTTAATAACCAGACGGATTTCTTCTCAAACTGAGCATTTATTCTAAAACATGTTGCAGCTTACAGACCACCAACTGGCACTTGTAAACATTTTTTGTCACAATCTAAAGGTACTTCCTGTCTCAGCAGACTTCAAAATAAAAGCACTTCCTGAAAATACTTGAATTAAAGTGTTTTCTCCTAACAGTTACACTGGTTGACAATTTTTTTTTTTTAGAAATGATTTGCTTCAGAGATTAAATGTGCTAAATGTTACATGTTTTAATAAGAATAATTGGAAAGCAAATGACAAAAGTGCTGGTTTGATGATGTTTTCAAGGTATATGATGAAGTGTTATTACACAAATATATTGGTTTATGTACATTTATACAACAGATTTATAAATCCTCCACTAAATGGAGCCTGTAAAGTGAATATATTGTTATATGCAAACAATGTTTTGAAGTAGATCTGGTAGCTCTGAGACAAATATTCCTTTGGAGTCAAACCCATTCTCTCGATAATTCTCAAGACTGTATCTTGGAAACTACAACCAATTAGCATTTTTGACTTGATTTTCCTTCATCGGTGACTCATGCATGATGAAACTTCACTACTTTTATTCTGGAAGCATTTGACTTGTAGACCAGTGTTATCAGCTTTGTTATGACTCTCCTTTACCTAGGGATGGGAATCAAGAACCGGTTCTTTTTGAGAATCAGTTCCCAGTAGCTCAACTCCTTGGAATCATTTGCCTGCCTGCTTAACGATTCTGCTTAATGATTCCACCTTCGTTGTGTATGTGATGACGTCACATGTACGCTGCATTGTTTTGGTTTAGAACGTAACCAACATGGTATCGAGGCAGAAACACTCCAAAGTATGGCTATATTTCACGCTAAAAGATTTGCGCAAACAATATGCTCAAACATTTGTTCACACGGCATGTAATTCATTTGCAGGAATGTCACATGTTTGATACGCTTAGAGCAAACACCAGGGTGTCATCCAGGCCCGGCTCTGGGGTGGGGGGGTAACAAACGTCCTGCCCCCTGAAATAAAAAATAAAAATTTGCAAAGGCAGGGAAAAGGAAAATGAGGTGCACAACAGCAGGAAACAGAGGAATTAGTAAAGTGTCTTAAGTTTCACTTTCACTTTGCATGGCCGTATGGTGTGACCCCCCCCCCCCCCCGCTGCTTCCATCACCAGCATGTGCCCCCTTAACATTCCTGATTGCCACCTCATATATCCTCCTAAAACCCAATAAGCAAATATTTTCACCATTTTACATTAAATTACTGCCTTAATTGGAAACAGCATGATCCAGCATTTTTTTTTTTGATACATTTTTATTTATTTAATTTTTTTATATATAATGTTCTTTTCAGTGGACACTTCTTTATTATTTTTTTTTTTTGAATAAAACTGTGAAACTCTTTTCCACTACAGAGGACAAAAATGCATTGCTGGGTCTCAGGAGGATATGACTATCTATGACATACTTTTACCGTTAATAATCAACTGAAATATCTGAAAACAAGACAAATAATGTCATTTCAATATATACTTAAACCAACATGAATTGCCTGTTTTTCTCGAAACTCATATAAATCAGTCACAACACCCATCACATCACAAGCACATCAACAGACTTAATGTAGTGTTTAGGGAAGTGTTACGTATGCTCAATACAAAAATTGTAAGAATAAGCTCAGAATTACATATATATTTTGCTAAATGTTGTGTGTTTAAAGCCATGCTGAAGTTAGTCACATTGACAATTAGCAAGATATAGTTAATACTTTGTAGATTTCATAATACAAACTCACTTCCCCACTTTCTGGATTCTTGCCAAACATGCTGACAATTTGTCCATTCAGATTTGTTTCTGCTCTGCTGCCTGTGTCAGTGCATCACCACACAGCACATTCTAATATCCAGAGTGGGATTTACATCCTCCTGTGTGTATGTGAGAATGCTGTTTATGTGCCTCTTTCCAACTGTGCAGGGAAACATTTTCTGCAGTAATAATAATTCACCATCATTAAGGTCTGCCATAATAATGATCGGAGCTGTAGCTGCCAAGCAGACGCCACAGTAATCCTCTAACAGCCTTCAGTATCTGTGTGGTTTCTAAACCAGGTGACATTGTCAGGGTGCATGTTTTATGAAAAACACAGGGATAATAAGGCACTGAACATGCAGTAAGATGTAAACTGTAAAAACGTCTGAATACGGGGGGGAAAAAAAAGCACATATGCGCAGATGTTTCTGTATGTGGATGTAAAATGTGTAAACCTAATGGGAACCAAAGTGCTGAAGGTCTGCTCAAAGCCACCACAAGCCTTTAACAAAAATGGGAATTTTATCACAGAATGTGATGGGACATGCTCGTTTACACCGCCTCGATTTCTCAGTTTGTTTACCTTATTGTGTGACTTTAGTATTTTAACACATTTATTTGTTTTTTTAGTTGGGATCCAAACTAACAACTACAAAAGCATTTGTAATTGAAATCATGGACCTGAAGCTACAGTAGCTGATTCAAAACAGCAATGTATGTTGGGTCATTTCTACAAAAATAAGCACAGTTTAAAAATATAGGTCAGTATTAAAAGTTTTTATGCTTTGTGAAGTGTATGGCTGAAGATTTTAGGTGACCTGATTAAAGCACAGGGCACATACTCGCCTTTTGGACTCTTCCCCTTCAACAGTGTTTTTTTTTTTTAAGTTTAGTTAATTTCAAATATGCAACAAGACAAAATAATCTTACTTAGTCCTTAGAAATAAAACAGGTAGTAAGAAGTCATGGAAGAGAGAAAAAAACACAAAACAAAACTTACACATATACATGACTTCATTGGCACATTCAAAAAGGAGTGGGAGGAAGTAGAACTTCTGTTATATAACAGTGTTAGCTTGTCATTGCCCATGTTGTGGATGTTTGCCAGGCGGCACCAATGATATGAAACCATTTACTTCCTGTTTCCTAAGTGGGTGTGGTCTGAAGGTTTGAAAATGTTGTGCAGATGGATAAAAGTAGTTAATAAGGCTTAAATAAAACAAAATCCACTGATAAGAACATATGTTCACCTGTTAACTTACATTATTTACTAGGGATGCACCAATACCGATATGAGTATCGGCACTGGCATCCAATACTCAGTGTGTGTACTCGTACTCGTACTCGTAAAAGACATCCGATACAAATGCACTGACACCACTTACAGCCATGTGACATCCCCAGTTCAGCGCAGGAGGTACGAGGAGGAGGAATAATGTGTGGGGAGTGTGAAGAGTGTGGAGATTTTTCTAAATAAATGACAGTGATAAAAGTAACGCTGACACCAAGTAACGTTACAGACTGAGACAGATACGGACGCAGCGTTCTGTCCGTCCTCTGTGTACATTCCATCCATTTACCAAGTCCTGGCGGATGTGTAAACAGAATGAGAATACCAGCGGGAGTACGGAGCGGTGCGGACCACCACCCACAGAAGTCAAAAGGAAACTTATGGCTCATTTCTCTTTTCTCTTCCTGCTGAAGCTAAGCTGTTAAACCTTACCAGTGAAAACGCTGCAATATTAGTATCACATTAGTGTTACCTCTGTTGTCTCCATGTTTGTTATTACTGACTTTCTTCTTCTTCTTCTTCTTCTTCTTCTTCTCAAAAAACTTTATTCTTCTTTGTGGTATTTGTCCAGTATGGTTAATTCAGAGCGGCGCCCCCTGGTGGATTAATTGAGAAACGCTCATTCTAACACATTAAATGTCAGTAGCAGCACTTTGTTCCAGTCAGACTAATGACAACGACAATAAAGCACATTTACAAAAGGAACTAAGAACTGGAATGGGATTATTAAGTACTCGTATCGGTACTCGGTATCGGCAAGTACTCAAATGTAAGTACTCGTACTCAGTCTGGAAAAAAGTGGTATCGGTGCATCCCTGTTATTTACTACGGTAATAATAATATCCAGTTGATTATCCTGGCTTATTTTGATCTCCTTTGAATCAAATGTGTTTGTGAGATCTTGCAAGAAAGCATGACTGACACACACAGAGATCTAAGAAAAGTCTTGAATTGAAAAATGTCATTTTAATGTCAGAATGCTCAGAGGGTGGCAAATAGCGTTGCGAAAAATGGGTTTGGTGTTAACTTGAGTGAGCGATCAATATTTATTCAGATACAAATGCACTATTGTTATAAACTTTCATAGATATACAAACTGTTAGCATTGCTAATATTCATAGATATTCATTCATCTTCTGAACCCACTTTATCCTCACTAGGGTTGTGGGGGTCACTGGGGCCTGTCCCAGCTACTTATAGGTGAAGTCTGGGTACACCCTGGACATGTCACCAGTTCATCACAGGGCTGACATATGGAGACAAACAACCACTAATGAGGACCTTAATAAATGAAATTAAATAAAGTTCATCTTGTTTGCACTGACTGGAGAAGCACTAACAATGAAGGCTATTCTATTCTATTCTATTCTATTCTATTCTATTCTATTCTATTCTATTCTATTTGTAGAGCCCTATATCACAAGGTTGCCTCACAGAGTTTTACAGAATTAGTTGGATATGAAAACAAAGAACATTCTATTCTATTCTATTCTATTCTATTCTATTCTATTCTATTCTATTCTATTCTATTCTATTCTACTCTATTTGCAGAGCCCTATATCACAAGGTTGCCTCACAGAGTTTTACAGAATTAGTTGGATATGAAAACAAAGAACATTCTTTTCTATTCTATTCTATTCTATTCTATTCTATTCTATTCTATTCTATTCTATTCTATTCTATTCTATTCTATTCTACTCTATTTGCAGAGCCCTATATCACAAGGTTGCCTCACAGAGCTTTACAGAATTAGTTGGATATGAAATCAAAGAACATGCTATTCTGTTCTATTCTATTCTATTCTATTCTATTCTATTTGTAGAGCCCTATATCACAAGGTTGCCTCACAGAGTTTTACAGAATTAGTTGGATATGAAAACAAAGAACATTCTATTGTATTCTGTTCTATTCTATTCTATTCTATTCTATTCTATTCTATTCTATTCTATTCTATTCTATTCTATTCTATTCTATTCTATTCTGTGTTAAACTATGAGCACATTCATTGTCCCATTGAAACACATGGGACTGGATGTGCTGCTGACGTCCTACAAGGGACAAAGATGTGACGCCGTCTTTGACAGTGCTGCTTCATTTCCTGTCATGATGCTACTGTGGATGGGCCACGCACTACAGCGCCTCTAGTGGTGACAGAGCTAGTTAACATGCCATTTCCTGTAGGTACTTCTTTCTCTTGTATAATATCCTGACATCAGTGACGGGCTGCTAAAAGTGCTATTTCTTCACAGGTTATTCTTGAATGTTTTAAATGAGAAATATTGCAAACAGTTCCTTCAAGTCGCACCGGTGCATGGACACACACACTACATGACATGCACATACACACTGACACAATCCATACCATGCATACAAATACAGTTACAGCTGCAAGGACACTGATGTCAATCAATTATTAGTCTCATCTTCCTCAGCCTGTCACTGAAGGCTGAGGAAACTTCCACACACACACACACACACACACACACACACACACACACACACACACACAACGCTGAGTGTGTTCGACTGAATGTGTGTCCCTTTGTGTTACAGCGTGTGTGTGTGTGTGTGTGTGTGTGCTGCTGACACAGGTTATTAGTGGTCTATTCTGAACACCTGCACCTTGTTCACTCTGTGCACCCCCCCCAATACACACGCACACATTTTCACCCCTGCTTTGTGATTGACAGACCATATTTTTGTCATCCCAAAAGGCTGAGACACTCGCCTGTAAAAGTATGTTCTCTCTCTCTCTCTCTCTCTTTCTCTTTTTCCCCCCTTCCATCCTTCATCCTCTGCTCCTCTCCTTATCAGTCTCCGTCCTTCCTTCTCAGCTATATATGTGTGTGTTTCTCAGTGTGTGTGAGTGTGTGAACGCCCGCCTGCTGCAGCTCCCAGCCTTTCATTGAAATGTTATTTAGCCAACCAATTAGATGGCGAGAACAGCAGGTGAGCCCTGAGCTCTATCCAATCAATGACCTTAATCCTCCCTAATCAACCAATTAAGATTCTATTATCGGCACAAAATCACGCACACACACATACACAATTACGCTGGAAATCAAAGAAATGCGGTATTATCCTACATCTTTGTTGAGCTCTTACACACGATTAATATAAACTGAAAAGGCGATGCATGGATGCCTCGAAAACAACAAAAGGAGATTAATACTTTCTGCTTCAGTAGTAATTATTGGTTTATTGAAAGATTTAGAGTCCACAGAGAAGTCTTGTCTTGTTATTTTAACTTCTAATGAATGGAGGATGTCTGAAAGGATGAAATATTGTTAACAGAAAAACTTGTCCTGGAGGCTTACCGTAATAAACAGTAATACCAAGTCATAGGTTTTAGTCTGATCATTAATAGCAGCATCTCTCTCCAAATATCTCTCACCATTTATTTCTTTCCCTCCTTCATCCTCGGCTACGTTCAGACTCCAGGCAAATGCGGGCCAAATCCGATTTTTTTGCACATATATGATCTGTATCTGATCTGTTAAAGACAGTTTGAACGGTACAAATCTGTTGCACTTTCATATGTGGTCCTAAATCCGATACGCATCTGATAATTTGCAATGTGACATCAGTCTGAACGGCCAGGGCGCATTTATCCGACCTTTACGTCATTGAAATGCGACAAATGTCACAATTCTGCGTCCCAGGAGGAGGAGCAGGAAAAAATATACACAGGCACGTACACACAGTACGTGCCTGCATGATCACGTATTACATCAGGACCTCTTTTGCGCATGCGGGTCACTTCAGGGTCGCATTCAGTTCATACTCAAAACTGGTAGAAGTCACATTTACTGTGTAATATGAAAGAGCACACAAAAAAATTGGGTTTCACCAAAAAATCCGAATTGTGCATTACAACCTACTGTCTGAATTAGAGCTGCAACCAATAAATCGACTCAAAGTGATCCAAAAAAATCATTCAACCACAATTCTCCTGAATCAAAGCTTTGTTTCCTGCATTTCTCTGCTGTTAAACATTGATTCCACTGTTGTGTTTCACACGGACATTTATTGTGACGCACAAAGAAGCTTCAGTTCATGAAAACTGCAATAGAATATTTCCTTCAATCAATTCGAGTTGATTAATCGAATCATGAATTTTTGCATTCGCTTCAAGCACCTAATCGATTAAATCGGTTGCAGCTCTAGTCTGAACGTACAGTAGTGTAAATCTACTCTAGGGCCGTTTCCACACTACGTACCCGAGTCTGTATCCGAGTACATTGGACCCCAATGTCCGCTTAATTTTATCAACATGAATGCTAATGTTCCACGTGCGAATATCGTACCCGAGTCCAGCTGAGAAGGTAGTCCTGGGTACGGACTGCGTGGACTCCAGTATGGTACGCTGCCGTGTGAATGCGATCCATGCCCAAGAACGGATGTGACCGAATCACCACGAGACCATAGACGGTGCTCCTGTTGTCTCCTGAAAAAGCCTCGGATCCACACGGCACCGGCTTGCCTTATCGACCACTCAGTGATATATCAGGGACAACGAAGGTCGCTCTTCTTCACTTTGCCTCAAACAGCCTAACAGATAGAAAAGTATTGCCGCCATTGTAGACAAATGAACAGAACAGTTGCTCAGATGATGACGTAAGGGTTTGTCTTCTTCTGACTTCCGCGTTTGTTGAATAGCGTCAGAATTCCTTCCACACCGCCACTTACTGTTTCAGCAATGCAACACCCAACACCTTGTACTCGGGCTGTGGCATGTGCTTGTGAAGGCAACATCTGCGGAATTTCTGCGTATCCAAGTACAGCACGGATCCGGATACCTAGTGTGAAAACACCCTAGAAGCTCCAGTTCTTATTGCGCTGGAGTACTTGTGCACATCATCACACCTAGCCTTACAACCTTTACACTTGGAAAGATTGTCACTACATTGGCTTCCTGTGAGTCAAAGGATAGAGTTCAAAATCCTGGTCTACAAAACACTGAATGGCCTTGGACCAAAATACAGCGTCAACTTGTTAGTTCTCTATGGAAGAATAATTACAGAATAATTACAGTATTGCCTGAACTGCTCTAAAATGTCACATATTTCTCTACTGATGAAGTTTGTCTCCCAGTACACTCATGGACACCAGTTCTAATAAGATTCAGGGTCAGTTCTGCTCACTGAAGAAGATGTTGTGGCTACAGAAGCTAGGACCTTGCATTCTAATACGTACACGTCTAAAACAACAGTCATGACACTTTGTGTAGCACATTCCAGCAACAAGACGTGAACTGACGGTTGGCAAGTCACATCAATAGGTGAGGTCCAATCACAAGACAGAGTCAGATGACGTTGCGAAGTCCAACCCATTGTTCAGGGTGGAGTCACCCAAAAAGATAATTGTCAACCACACCAGGTATTTGGGGCTGTTTGACTGGAGTTCCTGTCGGAGCTCTTGTCCAGAGAGACCAGCACTGGCTTTTATATTTCACATGTGATCAGTATAAATTCTTAAACTGAGACCAAGTGCATCCTGAACTCATCTTTGGAGCTTCCAATCAACGAACACGAATTATCCTTACACTATGAAGCATCCAGACCCCTGAGATCATCAGGGACAGGTTTACTGTGTGTTCCCAAAATCAGAACCAAACAAAGTGAAGTAGCATTCAGTTCTTCTGCTCCTCACCTGTGGAACAAACTTCCTGAATACCTGTCAGCTCATTTAAATCAGGCCTGAAAACACTGTTTACTGCTGCTTTCCCTTAAACTCTTAAATAACGTCTTTTAAATGAACTTTAACATCATATTTTATTGCTGATGATTCTAATGTTTATTTTAATGTTTTTATATTTTACTCTCTCTCATCTTAAATGTATTTTTATGCCTCTGCTGTGATGCTTTTATGTTTTATGTAAAGCACTTTGAATTGTCCTGTACATAAAATGTGCTATACAAGTAAACTTGCCTTGGAATTAAAATGCAAACTATATCAGAGGAGGTGAAATCCTGAGCCGTTATTCCCCATTGGGAGATAATTTCAGAAAAAATATGAATGGTGGTCAGTGGTGAAGGCAGTTGTGTGAAATAAATCAGTGGACTGCATCGCTCATCACACATTATACACATACCAACAGCGGAGCAGCAGTTATGTCGACATATTTAACCTCAAACTTCAAGACTGAGATGAAAACATATTGAGCGAAGCAAAAATCGCTACAGTCTGGTCTGGTTATGTTGAACCTGCAGACACATTTTCAGCAGCTCTGAACAGTTCACGGAGAGTTATGATGACGTCTGCTCTGCAACTTTCAGGTGTGTTGTTCTATTCATATATTTTTACAGTCGGAACAAATCAAAGACCCTGGTGCTAAAAGTACTGAAGTCACATTTTTGGACAATTCTAGTTGAGCATACAAACATGTTGTATTTGTTTAGCTAAGTCCACCCTATAAATATTTTTAACAGACTTTTTTTGGGACTACAGTACTTTTAGCACCAGGGTCTTCAGATGTGATTTTCTTGACTTGCAAAAATATCTTTTAAACTGACAAAGATTATCTGTGTTAATGATGCGCACTTCAAACAGCATCCAAAAGTGACTCGACCCACACTAATGACTGTAATACAGTTTTTTCCCCCCATGAAAAGATCCTAGAAGGGCTAGTCTTCCTCTCTCCATAAACAATCCCATCTTGCCTTTGCATTTACATCTTATATCTTTAATGCATCCTCTCATTGTAACTGTGACTGAATCTGTCCTCCATAGCAAAGCTTACATGCATGTCACTTAAAGTGGTGATAAAATATGATGTGACGTTAGCAACACGGTCTTGTTATAAAAAGGTTAATATTAGCAGCATTGCTCATCTTTATCAGTCAAGTTTGAATCACTATCATCTCTGTAGTAGGTTTGCAATGCTGGATCGCAGAAGTCACATGTTAGATCTTCTACTTTCCATTGATATTGGAGCCAAGTCCAACCTGCTCTTTCATTTGTTTTGATAAAATCTCTTTAGAAATGCATCTATTTCTACAGGACGCATCCATTTGTGCCTGGACAGCACTGTCAACTCCTAATCCTCTTTAGGGTCAAAATACAGTAATGCAGAGAACAAACTTTAATTGATTGCCATTCCAACATTTATTTCAATATAAAGTAGCTCCTTGTTTTGGATAATCCCTTATGGTCCAACTAAAGCAAAAATGAATTTAAAAGTAAAAATGTGGGTCATTTAGCAAAACTAATCTGGCAAATTGTCTCTAAAAGGTCTCATCAGAGAGATTTCCAATACCATGTTTTGATGGTGAATCTTATTTAAATTTTCATCAGAAAGGTTTGGTAACATGTGAAGTAACAGCTCATAGGCATTTGTGTGTCAGAGGTTAGAAAGTAAACACACTGTAAAGATTGTGTTTACACCTTTATACTTAAGATCTGTCCAGAATGTGAGCCAGGTGACCTCCAGATGTGGTCAGGATGGGCTGATCAAAATGTGACCATTATGCATTAACATGTTATTAATGGTCTTGATAAATTATCCAGATACTGATCACATTCGACACCAAGTGTAAAAGTGTAGATGTGGATTTTGGTTGTTACAAACAAAAAGGACAAAAAATATAAGTCTGTTTTAGTAGAAATGTTATCCTTCCAACATTATAGCTTTTTCCTCAAAATATTGACTTTATTCATAAAATATCAGATCCAATCATACATTTTATGAAAATTATGTATGAATCCATTTATACATTGTAAATAAAAGTACAGTTAATACATTCCCTCAAATATATTACATTATGTACCTTTAAAATTGCCTGAAGTCTTGTCTTAAGTTTTTCAGATTTCTATTTCGTTCATTAACATGATCTTCCATCTCCGACTTTCTGTCTCTATCTCTCATTTTTCCATTTTTTTTTCTCTGGCATCCTACTGTACACTGTAAAATAAAAGGCAGAAATACCATAAATGTTTTAAATAATCATGCACATACATCCTCGAGAGTTCTGCGGAGTCTCATTTGCAATTTAAATCCTGCCCGCTTCTTTAAATCTTTTTCCAAGATCTTAGAAGTGGAATGAGTTACAGCTGGGGAAAACAGCTTCAAATGGAGGTCACAGTAAATCACGGACAGGGATGGATGATTTTCAAGGGACACACTAATAATTTACAGTAAAACAAACAAGAATGCGCAGGGATATAAAAGCAGACAGAAGACAGAAATGAGATTTTTTTTTCTCCCTCAGAAACAAAAAAAGCCCTAAGGTCTGACAGGATTGTATGTTGTCTGTAGTAATCCTCGAGAAAATACTCTATTTCCTCCTTCCCTGCCTGTAGGGGATATCATTTTCTTTAAAATAAAGCTCTGTTTGGGGACATGGGATATGTGGACATAAATAATTGTGTGTTTGTGTGGCTCTGTGTGAGGCAGAAAAAGACAGAGGCCACGCTGACACTCAGTAACAGTGACATCCTCTTTGTATACCTCTTATTGCCTTTCTTCATCTGCTCCTCCCTCACCCGCATTACATTTCTGTACCGACAGAGATCCCTACATTTATTCAGATTTATTTTAGTCCAGAGCATCTCAAACAAGGCTAGTAATTGTTTGCTCTGAGCAATAAAATGTGGGAGGGAGCAGCGAAAAGGAGACACAGACTGAGAAGAGAGCGATATGCAAGGAATTAAGTAAGACCTAGAAAAAGTAAAGCTGTACAATAACAAGGACATATGAGTGCAAACACGAGGACGGATGAAGAGAAGGGGGGGGGGGGGGGGGGTTGTTTAGGAAGAAAGTGCTCGTACTTTACATTTATTGGTTATTTATGCCTGAAGGAAGAACAGAAAGATAAGAAAGGGTTGCTGTTTTGCAAGCTGCCACACAGAAACGCTGCAAACACGCATCATGCTTCAATTATTGATTGTTGAGTTTCAACATCGACCGCTTTTGTTTAAACTACAAACATGTGAAATGAACAACAACATAAAAAGCATTCAGCAGACTTTATGATCTGACCCTCATCATCATCATCATCACCACCACCACATCTCGCCCCCGCGGGACATCTACAGGCGCTTAGTATGGCTTCAGAACAGGCAACTGCTTGGGGCCTCAGCCTTAGGGGCCCTTGAGGGTAAAGAAACTCCACACCAATGTCCCAAAACCACCGGAAATACAACTCATTCTATCTTAAAAACCAAAGTATGATTTACAGTGACATCAGTAGGACAAGTCTGTAAAGGGGCCCCAGGTCATTCCCAAAAAATAGTGTTGATGTAGTTTCTTAAAAGCTCAATATGTAACATTTCGTGACAGATTGATGAAGCTGCAGATTAAAACACCTCTCTGGTCCAAACGCAAACATCGTAGGTGGTGGGAAATAAAGTCTGCACAAACATGGTGACACATCATTGGTGGGTTCTGAGAGGAGACCCGCTCCCCCGTGGATATAAACGACTCATTCTAAGGTGACAAAAACACAAAATTCTTGGTAACACGTGATTATACCCTACTAATAATTTCCTCTTTCCTCTTAAATATTACTATGTCTTATAAACTAGGCCTGTGTAAAATGTGTAAAACATCATGTCTCAGGAAAAAAAATGTTGCCAGATTGTCATTAAATGTGGCATAGACATTCACCTGGACTCCAGAATGAAGTGAAAGATTTCTAGTGGCCAAAGGTCAAGGTCACTAATTTAATAAACTAATGGTTGCCAAACTGAAAAGTCTGTCACTAATTGTAGTATTTGCAAGTAACTGAGAACTGCATGACTAGGACACTGAGTGCATCTCATTGCACTGATGGTGCCTGTTGAGATATTTACTACAGTATATTTATAGTTCTTGGAGATCATCAGTGGTGTGAGTAGAGGTCACACACTTGTAGAATCAATACTGTGGTATTCTGAAGCTGTTTTGCTGGACAGTGCTGGATCAATGCTTGACTAATATATGTTCTGTCAGATTTTGCTTTCATTTGTCACATCATAATTTAAAGAGGAATTGCTTATTGTTGTGGATAAACCTGACTGTGTTATATTGCAGGCATCGCACAACCTCCTAAAAGATGACCAGACATGACCAAACAATGACAGTCGAACGAAACCCAAAGTCAGTTAGGGCCCCTTTAAAAAGCATGGAGATTGTTGAGTGACCATTGAGCGATCAAAAATTGGCCTGAACTCTCAAAAATCTCCTAAGCCTCGAAAAAGCCATTTCCCTGTAAATGTTTGGGAGATCCTTGTGCAATCATTGTGTGTGTGTCTGTGTGTGTGTGTGGGTCATCGAGATAGTCGTACCCATTCCTTCATTGATCTCTCAACCATCTCTACCTTCGGGATGGAAAAATTTGGCATTCATTGAAAGATTGCTGAGAGATCATTGGGAGATCGATGAGATCGTCGAGGGCTCCTTGAGCATTCGTTGAGACATTGCTTCCCTCGGCAATCGTTGAGAGAATGTTTTGGACCGATTCAAAACTTTGAGGAGATGTAGTGACTGTTGAGATCACTAGAAGATCATTGAGAAATCACTGAGAGATCTTGGTAATCACTGGGCGGTCACTGACAGATTGTTGAGAGGATTTTTTCTTTTTGTCTGTTCCTAAAGTTTGAACTGAACAGGGGAAAAAAGCCTTCAGGTTTGTGGCTCCATTCACCTGGAACGAACTACAAAAAGATCTGAAACTTAAAGATCTGGTTTTGTTGGACACTGTTAAGAGGATGTTGTATGACTTAGAGAGAGAGAGACATCAGGCTGCAAATGTTTTGCCTGACGCACTTTATCTTCATCTCGTGGGCACTTTTTTGTAAAGTTGACTTTGGAAGGTTTGACTAGACTATGTGTTTTTATGTATTGAAAACTTGTTTTCGTTTTATGTATGAAAGTTTGTGTCGATAACTGTTTAATGTACTGCTGCCCGTCTTGGCCAGGACACTCTTGGAAAAGAGATTTTTAATCTCATTGAGGTTTTCCTGGTTAAATAAAGGTCAAAGAAAGAAAAAGAAAAAAGAGAGATCTGGCCATTTTTCATCTCTCAACGATCTCTCAACGATCGCCACCCCTGTATAAAGGGGGTTTTACAGACACTATCATTGACACTCTGGTTCTTAACTAATTCCAAATGTCACATTGAAATCTAAAGTGTTGGATGGCGGCCATGACTCAGATGGCAGAGCTGCTCATCCAATAACTGAAGGGTTGGCGATTCGAATCCCGCTCTGTCCATGTGCTGTTGTGTCCTTGGGCAAGACACTTCCCCCTCCTTGCCTCCAGTGCTGCTACTCACACTGGTGTATGAATGCGTATGAATGTTGGGTGGTGGTCGGAGGGGCTGTGGGTGCGGATTGGCAGCCACGCCTCCGTCAGTCTGCCCCAGGGCAGCTATGGATACAGATGTAGTTTACCACCACCCGAGTGTGAATGTGTGAGTGAGTGAATAATGGGTTCTCTGTACGGGCTTTGAGTATGCGTTCATAGAAAAGCGCTTCATAAATCTAATCCGTTATTATTATGAAGGACAAGGTGAAACCTAAACTCTGCAGGCTGACATCCATGGGCTTCCTATCCATGATGACATCACTATTCATCCTCATACTTCTCACCAGCAGCTACAATATGAAGCCTTTTAGCTGAATTCTTGCATCCCACAATCCCCTGTTGTCCTTGTTGCCATGGCATTTTTGTGTTGTACATATCCTATGGCTCAGTTAACAATCAAACTTTATTATGTAAGTCCATGAATTTT
Source organism: Sphaeramia orbicularis (assembly GCF_902148855.1). NCBI lineage: Eukaryota > Metazoa > Chordata > Actinopteri > Kurtiformes > Apogonidae > Sphaeramia > Sphaeramia orbicularis. The sequence goes on along the minus strand of NC_043957.1, from coordinate 19,560,687 downwards.
TCCCACATGTTCCATATTGTGAGTGTGTGTGTGTGTGTTTCTGAGAAAGAGAGAAAGACAAGAGGACCTGGATGTGTGTGTGCTCTGCATTGCGTTGAACAGAGAAGCACATGCTGAGGCTGGAGAACAGTTCTTTACATCTGCCTTAATTGAACCGCACTCAAGCATAAATTAGACTGCCCTGCCAACTCGGCACTTTCTGCCGAGTGTGTGTCAGAGTGTTTACGTGGGTGCCTGCCCACACATGTCTGAGTTTGGTGCACAGATTGTCAGCTCCAGGAATTAATTACATGTAACAGTGTTTTGTAATTAAACAATGAAATAAATTTGATCATCTGTTACTGAGAAAAAAAAAAAACATTTATAACAAATAAATCACAGCTGACCACGGCATGTTCTGTCATTGTGTTTTAAGTTGTTTTCACACCTACTGGTCTCATAGACTCGGTTGGATTGAGTTTCCAACGTTCAGTTTGTCCCAGTTTGTTTTCACACTGCACTTTTATCAAACGGACCAAACCTTTTGAATAATATATTCTCCTTCTTGCCTGCGGTGGCGCTGCATCAAGAATTACTGAAGGAGACAAAACAATGAACAGGAAACCTCGCTCAACTATTCATTAATGCAGTCAACTTCCATGTCCACCTCATGGAAACAAAACATGGAGCTGCATTATAGTCCACTTCCTGTTTAAGTCAGTTACCAAACCAAGTTCTAAAGCTTCTAACTGAAGAACCACAAAGCCAAAAGCAGTGCTGTATAATAACCAAGTTATACTTCACTACTGTACTCAAGTATGTTTTGGGAGAATTTGTACTTTACTGAGTATTTTTTACTCTGTTTACTTTCACTTTTACTTCACTCCATTTCCTAACTCAATTGCATACTTCTACTCCCATACATTTTTAATGCATAGTATCTTTACTCATAACAAAAAATAAATTAACGGAAACCTGGTGTTTTTACGGCTGAGATTACACCAAAGTTAGGAAGCTGATTTGTCGGTGGGCCTAACTGCGTAATGAACAAGTTCAAATGACGGTCCACACTCAACCTGTGGGTGATCTGTAGATGTGAGGGAGAGTTGAATGAAGCTACATCATAAAACAAGTTGGTTTTATGTCAATGGTTTTGACGTTGGATTCCTTGTTTACAAAGTGTAGTGTAGGCTCCATGTTTTTTTTTCTTTTTTTTTAACAACTTTATTTATCATTTTTCTATAACAGTTACATCCTTAAGGCATGTCTTATACAATTTGTGAACTTGCCCCTCCCCCCCATCCAGGTGGCATCCCCACAAATACATCCATATAAATGCACGGCCAAACAGAACACCAAAAAAAAAAAAAAAAAGACTCAAACCAATTTGTGTTGATCATTCCGGACATATCACCAACATTCTGGACCTCTGGCATAAGAAAAAAAAAAAAAAAGTCCCAGCAGTCAGACTGTGGGCATTGAGAAGACTAAGATGGCAGTAGAAGAATGAGGAAGAAAGAAAAATACATTAAATAAAAACAAGGAATCAGGCAAAAGGCAGGTTCTTGATATGAATTATGAACTGTGACCAGGTTCTGTCATATTTATCCTCCAACCCGCGGACCGTATACCGAATTTTTTCCAGGTCCAATCCCAACATCACCTCTCTAATCCAATGAACATAGGCAGGAGGGTTCTTCCCCTTCCAGTTCAGTAATATCAGACGGCGGGCATGCAACGATGCAAAGGCAATTGCATTTTTGTGGAGATGGGACAAGTTTAGCTCATCACTAACTACGCCGAAGATGCCTATCAAAGGGTCAGGCTGCAGTGTTTTGCCAGGTATCGCTGAAAGTGATTAGAAGATTGAAGACCAGAAACCATACAAAGATGGACATGACCAAAACATGTGTCCCAAAGAAACAGGAGAATATTGACATCTAGGACAGTTTGAAAGCACTGTCTGATCTTTACAATACTTTCACTTTTCAGTTTATTTCCAGTGGAGGATTTATAAATCTATTGTATACATGTACTTTAACCAACATGTACAGTATGTATAACAATACTTTATCATATACATTGAAAACATCTAACCCTAACCCAGGGTATAATTTAGACAGTCTGTCATTAGAATAATGCAACCTGTGGACAACCTTAAACTGAATCAAACCATGTCTGATACAGGAGAGAAGATGTACGTAGTAGGCTACATGTTTTGAGGTGTCACATAAGCTTCATAGTTTTCTTTTTTTTTTTCTTTTTCCAAAATTCTGACATTTCTAATACCAGCAGTCGCCTACTCCTGTTTAGGTTTTTAAACCTTGTTTTTGAAGTGTGCGATGTAGGCATTATTTTCAATATTTGGACTGCTTGTCTTTCATTATACCATGTTTTAAAATCCTGGATAAACTTCATAATATTCAAAATTCAGTTGTTATTAACATTTACATGGGTACATTTAATAGTAGATTACTTGATATACTTAAATACAGTAAATACTAGATTACTTAAAGATTTTAATTTGTTGGTGATGAACTTCAACCAAAGTCATTTTTTGGTAGGGTACCTGTACATCTACTCAAGTGTGACTTTGTAGTACTGTATACAACACTGGCCAAAATTAATCAATGACACCTCATTTGAAATGTAATAACCTCTAGTTTAATTTTAGCATCAGATTAAATACAGCTGAAATTTTTTAACCTTCTTTTTTTTTTTTTTTACCCATTTTTTTAAAGGAATACAGGGTGGGGAAGCAAAATTTACAATATTTTGAGGCAGGGATTGAAAGACAGTGTATGACCAATTAGTTTATTGAAAGTCATGAGAATTTATTTGCCACAAGAAAATGCACATAATAGAAAATGTTTTTATTCTATGTGTCCTGATTCTTTCTCAATAACTGCCTTCACACGCTTCCTGAAACTTGCACAAGTGTTCCTCAAATATTCTGGTGACAACTTCTCCCATTCTTCTTTAATAGTGTCTTTAAGAAAGTCGACATTGCTGTGTGATGTTCTATTGGTAGCATGTTCTAAAACGCCCCAAATAGCAGAATCCAGAGGGTTTAGATCTGGGCTAGAAGGCGGCCATAAACATGATTCCCAAAAATTGCTAAAGTTGGATTTGTTGCTGTTGTCAACAAGTGTTTTGGTGTTCTTGTGTAAGATTTTAACTTCAAATCATATTTTACTGCATTTCTAATAGTCTTGTTGTCTACCTCAAGTTCAATTGCCATTTTTCTCATGGATTTGGTTGGATCCTTTAGGATTTTGGATTTGAGAGCTTTAATAAAAGCTTTGGTACGTTTTTTGTTGCTTCCTCCACTTCCAGACTTTCTCGTAATAGTTTTGCTCATAGTCATTCTCTTCTTTCCATTATAAACAGTCTTTATGGACACTCCAACTATTTTTGAAATCTCCTTTGGTGTGACGAGTGCATTCAGCAAATCACACACTCTTTGACGTTTGCTTTCCTCATTACTCATATGGGCAAAAGTTTCTGAAAAGGTATGGATAATAGTGTTAGATATGATTATGACATCAGTATATGTTTGGTTTCAAAACAATTGACGTAGTGCCTGCTGAGAAAAAGTAACTAAATGTTCATTGTAAATTTTGCTTCCCCACCCTGTATAATTGATCATGGAGTCGAGACCAAACAGGTAGGAAGTCCCATTAGCTTCAATCACTATCCAGGTGATTCTTTCACTGATTGTCATTTGGTGCTCAAGAATACTGTGCAACTCAACTATAGAGAATCTAAGCTTGTCAATAAGTTATAGCATGTCTAAATTAGCAAAGGTTTTATTATAGAAACTGGTGACAAAATAGCGACCTGATCACTGGCGATCTGGTCTCACCTAAATGGAGACCCATTCTTGACACATCAAGACAAGATCAAAACTTTCAAGAGCTGAAAACAAATCAAAACCAAGACCGGAGCAGATATAGAAATACCAGAAGATACAGATACAACAGATACAGGAAGGAATGAAACCACCAGAGCTGGAGCTGACACTAATGAGTACCTGAACACTAGTGGATAACAACTGCTCTCACAGCTGGAAATTCAACAATATTTTCCCTCTGACATTCGACTAGATCTCTAACTTTACTGTGTATGGATGGTTTAGATCACAGGTGTCAAACATGCGGCCCGGGGGCCATATCCGGCCCGCCAAAGGGTCTAATCCGGCCTGCGGGATGAATTTGTGAAAAGCAAAAATTACTCAGAAGATATTAACAATCAGTGGTGTCACAATCATTTTAATTCAGGTTCCACGTACAGACACATACAGTCCTATTAGATTTCAAGTGGGTCAGAACCAGTAAAATATTATCACAATAACCTATAAATAATGACAACCCCAAATTCTCTCTGTGTTTTTTGGTGTAAAAAAGTTAAATTACATGAAAATGTTTATTTTACCAAACAATACTTTTACAAAAAACGTGAATAAGATGAACAAATATGAACAAATTGAAGTGTCTTAAGAAAAGTAAGTGCGATTTGACCAATACTCTGCCTGTTATTTAATGTTTTTTGTGATTGTAATGCACATGTGTAAATGATAAACTGATAAACCGAGGCATAATGTTGTTAAAATTGCACTCGTTTGTCTTAAGACAATTCAAGTTGTTCATGTTATTCAGATTTTTAAGGAAACGTTGTAGATGTAAACCTGATTGTAATAGAATTTTACTTTTGTCACTGTTATTATTTTACTGGTCCGGCCCACTGGAGATCCAATTGGACTGAATGTGGCCCCTGAACTAAAATGAGTTTGACACCCCTGGTTTAGATGTATAATAGCTGAAAAAGTTATATTTATGTATGTATGTATGTATGTATGTATGTATGTATTTATTTATTTATGTATTTGTGTATGTATGTATGTATTTATTTATTTAACAAAATAAGAAGTAATCTCTACCCTATTACATTCCCAACACTGCAGATTACACATTTTTTAAAATTTATTAGACTTGGGGACAGTTTGACTGATACATTATGACTTAAAACATTTATCAAATGACAGTGTGAAAATATGTGACACTGTGAAATGGGCCACTTATACTGCAGGGCTTCACCTACAAAGATTTATCACCTGCATTGACAGCTAACTTCAGCTCTGTGCAGTTTTGTACTAACTTTATGGTCACATTTTTTTTTTTTTTTTTAATCCCAGCCTTAAAAATATGTTTTCATTCCCACCAATACAAAAAGGAGGAGGAGCTACAAGCACATTTCAGGAAATGACTTTTGTGTAACTTTCATTTTAACGATTGAAACACTATGTCTGAACACATATCCCAGTTATTTTTTTATTTACCAATTGATCATTTCTTTTAATGAGTTAAGCACCAAAACTTCAGCCAGGTCAACATCTTTGAAATGCCTACACCTTAAATTCTTATAGTTGACAGCTCAAAGGTCAAATATGAGGTTTTCTCCATGCCATTTGCCACATCTGTGGTTGAGTTGGAATCAAGTTTAGAAACCAACACTTACAGAGTTATATTTAGGTAAAGCTGACAGTCATGGCTAAGGTAATACTGGTGGTTGTAGTACATGGTATTTTTGGTCAACGCAGTGTCCTGGGTTTGTTTTGACTTTTTAGCTTATGATTATGACTTCTTGTCTCATAATTATGACTTTATATCTCATAATTTTTACCTTTTATCTCATAATTTTGACTTCTTATCTCATAATTTTCACTTTTTATCTCATAATTTTCACTTTTTATCTCATAATTTTCACTTTTTATCTCATAATTGTGACTTTTTATATCATAATTTTGACTTTTTGTCTCATAATTATGACTTTTTATCTCATAATTTTGACTTTTTATATCATAATTTTGACTTTTTATCTCATAATTATGACTTTTTATCTCATAATTATGACTCTTTATCTCGTAATTTTCACTTTTTATCTCAATTTTCACTTTTTATCACATAATTATGACTTTTTATATCATAATTTTGACTTTTTATCTCATAATTTTGACTTTTTATCTCATAATTATGACTTTTTAAAATCTCATAATCATGGCTTTTTGTCCCATAATTCTTATTTTTATCTCATAATTTCGACTTTTTGTCTTATAATTTTCACTTTTTAATCTCATAATTATGACTTTTTGTCTCATAATTCTTATTTTTTATCTCATAATTTTCTGTTTTTATCTCATAATTTTCACTTTTTATCTCATAATTATGAATTACCATGGGGATTTTTTTTTGTCAGTGGCAGAAACGGGATTCAATAGCAAACTGACTCACTTACAGCATATTTTCTAACCTTTTTTATGGTCAAAACTAGAAAAGCACACTAGGAGAGCAAGGACCTCCCCCAAGGCAGATCAGCCCCCCCAACCCCTCGATCACCACCAAAATTGGATCATTCGTTCCTTGTGCCAGTATCAACAATTCCTAATAATTTCATGAAAATCCGTCTATAACTTATCTTGTCGTATCTTGAGTTATCTTGCTAACAGTCAGACAGACAAACAAACAAGCCTTGATGAAAACATAACCTCCTTGACCGTAATAAGAAAAAAGAAAAAGTGGATCATTTTAGGCTTAGGGTTTAAAGGGTTAGCTTAGATGCTCATTTCCACAGTCATCTAGTCCTTAATAAAGTCCGAACCAATTTCAGATGTATATGAGGTATGTATGATGTATATGATTTTCAGTGGACGAGGGGCAGGAACATATCTGCTTTTCCAAACTATCATTTTTATATCAGCCTCTTTAGTCAACCTCTACGAGCTTCCATTAGACTAATGAAACTGCAGCTACTATGTGGTGATATACAATGTGTACAAGTACTGCCTTTTAGTGATATGGAAAGGGTGCTACAGTAATTTCTCTGGTTAATAATACGCTTTTTCTCTTGCCAGTCCACTTGGCTGGCGGGTCATGAAGTTAATTTTGAGCACTGGTTGCTTACTTAACCAGTATAGTGCACATGTATTTCCTCTCTCCACTCTCCCAATCAGAATCCAGCGGTATAAGACCCACTTTCCCTCCACTCTTGGTCCCAATCAGCGTTCCTTTGTCACCTCCCTGCACTCCTCTTCCTCCTCTCTCACTTTCAATCATCCATTTCTAGCCTCGTCTTCATCGCTATAGAGAACATAAGCTAAGGCTCTCTACAATCAAACTATCGGTGCTCTCAAAAACTCATTTCTTCTCTCTCTTATTCCCTCTCGTTGTTTCTCCTCGAGGAGACAGAGTGACCCAAGGTGAAGACTGGAGGATCAAGTTGTAAGAAAGGAGATCAGTTTGGAACTTTACAAAAATCCTTTGAGCATGGAGTCAGTTGAAGAGACTTATAGTGTTGCTCTCAGTTCAGTTTGAGAGGTGTCAAACCGCTACAAGGTGAAAAGCAAATTAAACGATAAAGAAATTCGACTGCGTTTCAGATTTCAGAAGATCTTAATATTTAACCACCAATTACAGGCTTTCACAATCACAGTAGGGGATAAAACTACAACACTGAATCAAACACTTGAGGCACAATGAGAGATGAGAGTCACTGGAGATGAGAGGATGAAGGAGAAAAGGAGGCCAAAGTCTGGGCAGAGGAGACAAGACAGCAAGGGCACAAAAAAGAAAAAATAAAAGAAAACAAACTGTCAATATCATTGTCAGGTAGTGATTTCTATTTGATATTTGATAGTTTCTGCAGATATTTAACAAATGGAACTACTTAGAAATTTAACCCATAAACACCCAGTGCTACTTTTGTGTCAGTTCCCAAATGAATTTTTCTCTCTACACTGATTTATCACCATTTATTCTAAAATCATCCTTTGTAGTTTACATTTTTTCAAAGTAAATCATGTATTTTCCTGTATTTATTTCACTGATCATGTAGATGTTCATAAAAGCTCAGATTAAAGTGGAGGGTTATTATATTACAAACAATGAAAACTGAAGAAAAATGGACTTTTTCCGGTAAAATCTACCATGAACTGAACATAAAAACAAGTGTTTGCATCCACTGTTATTGATCCAACTCCATGGCTTTCACTGGTGAATCAATGCTGCAGAGGATGACGGTGTTTCCACGGTAACTACGGAGCCTCTGAAAGTCCAAATAGGTCATATCTGATGACTATGAAAAGATGACAAACTGTATTTTATATCAGTTATTTACATGGATTGATATGATTAGTGGATCAACAGGTATTAAATAGTTTAGTAATAATAATGGATTACATTTATATAGCGCTTTTCTATGAATGCATACTCAAAGTGTGTACAGAGGATCCATTATTCATTCGCTCTCACATTCTCCCTCTGGTGGTGGTAAACTACATCTGTAGCCACAGATGAGGCAGACTGATGGAAGCGTGGCTGCCAATCTGCGTCTTCATGCGCATTCATGAGTAGGAGGTAAGGAGGGTGAAGTATCTGAAGTGCCCAAGGACACAACAGCACATGGACAGAGCGGGATTCAAACCACCAACCCTTTGGTTATCGGACGACCCGCTCTACCATCTCAGCTACGGCCACCCGCTGCATAGATCAGAAGATGGTTTTGGTGCCAGTGCCTGTTTGAGTCTTTATGGGTTAAAGTACTTGAATAAATGAATTATGAATTCAATGTAAAGTGCTTCGAGTGCCTAGAAAAGTGCCATATAAATCCAACCCATTCATTTTATTAATATCATTGAACTTTAGTATTTCCACATTCTGCAACTTCATATTATTATGTGTGTGTTAGGTCTGATGTCACTGTGTTATAAAACTCATTTCAAATTCCAAACAGCAACAAAGCCCATCCATTCATTTTCTATCTTTTCTTTCTCAGCCTTCAACATCCTACCACAGAATAAGTTCACCTGAGCATATCTTTCCACTTCATGTTTTTACATGCTGTAGTGCCATTTTTGGGAGCAGTTTACTATACATCAATACAACCTTTATATCTCAAATATATACTACAAACAAAAAGTTAAGCATATTTTTAATTTTTGGGCTATTTTTTTCAGTTGGGATTCTTGCACAGCACTTTTTACTTTTTTTGCGTGTGAACTGAATTGAAACACATTTTGTTATGACCAGACATAGTTTTATTTACAAATGGCAAAAATGACAAAAAAGGCAAAAAAAAAACAACAAAAAAACAGAAAAATCTTTAACTTTTTGTTTCTAGTGCATATATATAAAAGCCCATACAAAGTAAACAAATCGCGAAAAAGTGCAATATCCCATAATAATAATAAAAAAGCAATAAATAAATGGGAAAAAAAAAGTATTGGTGCATTGTTGTCTCCCTACTTGAGTCAGTGCCAGCATGTGTTTTGTGATGAGAGTTGTGCAATCTCCATTTCTAAGCTAACAAATGCCACCATCTCCAGCATCCCTCATAGCAGCATGTACGCTGATTTCAGGTTTTCAGCACAAATCATTTTGATTTTTCCTAAGTTCTTAAATGCCCCTCATTAGCTCCTCTACTGTCGGGTATCCACAGTAGCTTCCACATATAAATCAGCTGTAGTGGAGTAGGAAAGACATAAACTGTATTGAACATGTTTACATAGAAATAAGTCTATATCAAGAGAGTCTTTTAAAGGTACTGTATATGTAAATTTATTCATATCATTCAATATTACACAGTTAATTTATACATATTCTTTACAAATCTCGGGTTTACTGAAAAACACTTTGCCACACAGCAGAAACCATGCTGTTTTTCTGCGCTCCTGTAAACTCAACATTTTCGAGATAGAAAACACTGGGAGGTCACTTCCTTGCCAGAGAGTCTGTTTTGTTTGTATGTAATGAGTGGATAGTTTAATCTTGGACTTATCCTATGTTTCAGGGTCTGGGGGTGGGAAAAAGTGGTTAGTTTCCATCAAAAGAAGTATTTCCTGGGCCTTGTTCAGACCCTCCATTAACATCCATCCTCAGATATCTGAATACAAGTGTCCAGCTGTAAGTGCATCTGTTCACACCTGGTGTTAGAGAGCGTCAACAGATGTGTCTTGAGTGATCACTTTAGGACTGATTTCCCTGCTCGATATGCAAATAAAGAGGCTCATCTATAGTCTAAACCACAGGGCACAGGCACAGACCGACTTGGTAATGTGTCTTTGTAAATTTAATTCAGTGTGCTGTTTGAAGGCGACCGGGGGCAGCGTTTAAGTTGGAATGTTTTCTGCCTATCGGTCATTGCATAAGCTGACGTCATGAATCAGTCAATACACCTTAAATATCGATTTAACAACACTGTCAAGTCTGATCAATTTGTTTTATTGGCTCTCTTGTACAGGGATGGGAATCGAGAACTGGTATAGAACCAGTTCATAGTAGCTCAGCTCCTTGAAATCATTAGTCTGCTGGCTTAACAATTGAACTTCCATCGTTTCCACAACATTACCACATCAAATGTGTCATCGCATTGCCATTTGCAACTGTTGCAGAACTTCCATTACAACAAAGGGTTAAATACCTCCAACATGCAGAAATATTTAACCACAGTATCCAATTAAACTACAGGGTGGGGAAGCAAAATTTACAATATTTTGAGGCAGGGATTGAAAGACAGTGTATGACCAATTAGTTTATTGAAAATCATGAGAATTTATTTGCCACAAGAAAATGTACATCATAGAAAATGTTTTTATTCTATGTGTCCTCCTTCTTTCTCAATAACTGCCTTCACACGCTTCCTGAAACTTGCGCAAGTGTTCCTCAAATATTCGGGTGAAGACTTCTCCCATTCTTCTTTAATAGTATCTTTAAGAAAGTCGACATTGCTGTGTGATGTTCTATTGGTAGCATGTTCTAAAACGCCCCAAATAGCAGAATCCAGAGGGTTTACATCTGGGTTAGAAGGCGGCCATAAACATGATTCCCAAAAATTGCTAAAGTTGGATTTGTTGCTGTTGTCAACAAGTGTTTTGGTGTTCTTGTGTAAGATTTTAACTTCAAATCATATTTTACTGCATTTCTAATAGTCTTGTTGTCTACCTCAAGTTCAATTGCCATTTTTCTCATGGATTTGGTTGGATCCTTTAGGATTTTGGATTTGAGAGCTTTAATAAAAGCTTTGGTACGTTTTTTGTTGCTTCCTCCACTTCCAGACTTTCTCGTAATAGTTTTGCTCATAGTCATTCTCTTCTTTCCATTATAAACAGTCTTTATTGACACTCCAACTATTTTTGAAATCTCCTTTGGTGTGACGAGTGCATTCAGCAAATCACACACTCTTTGACGTTTGCTTTCCTCATTACTCATATGGGCAAAAGTTTCTGAAAAGGTATGGATAATAGTGTTAGATATGATTATGACATCAGTATATGTTTGGTTTCAAAACAATTGACGTAGTGCCTGCTGAGAAAAAACAACTAAATGTTCATTGTAAATTTTGCTTCCCCACCCTGTACATGCAAAGGAATGTCTCTGATTGGCTAGTTGGCAAGCTAGTTAGCATGATCCCTGTGATCAGCAATAACAAGCTAAGCTAACATTTCTATGACTAGTTAGAATTCTTTATCGATTGTGGATTTATCTACCAGCGCCACACCCTCTGTTTGAACATGAAAAGTGTTGAAAAAAAGCGCAAGTGTTCCTGCTGGGATTCAAACATCGTAGATTGTAGCATTACTTACTGAGCTATCCATCCGTATGTACTTCGGGTCTAATGAAATCGCGTTGTACGTCACACCAGTTCTTATGGCATTTGGCGTGCTATACGTACGCATTTTCATCCTTTCATGTTTTATTCAATGCCATTTGATTGTGTGTCAATGTACGCCAAAATCTTCGGTTTACATATCCATAACCGCAAACCCTAACCGCGTGGTATTTGATGCAGCGTGAACATACATGCGGAAAGTGTATAATGCGTACAGATAACATGCCAATTAAAAGTGGCATGTTATCTGTACGCAACTCATGATATCACGTTGTCGGGGTGCAAATTTGTGCGTCCCAAGACTCTCCTATCTGTTGTATTGGGGGGTTGGGTTCTACTGCACGCACACTATTTATGACGAGAGTCTTTATGTAACTCAAAAGTAACACAGGAGACATGAAATGCATTACAATTCTAAGACAGTAATATTGTAAGATAAGGAATTACTTTTAAATACCAGTAGCTAACCCGCGATGCGAGGGGCTACCTGGTTGATCCTGCCGGTAGCATATGCTCGTCTCAAAGATTAAGCCATGCAAGTAAGTAAATACACATGAAACTGCGATTGGTTCATTAAATCAGTTTATGTTTGTTGGGATTAGATGATTGCTGGGGTGACTGTGGCTCAGTTGGTAGAGCGGGTCGTCCAATGACCGAAGGGTTGGCGGTTCAAACCCTGGCTGTCCCAACTGTCCACATTTCGAAGTGTCGTTGGGCAAGACACTGAACCCTACATTGCTCCCGGTAGGGCCTGGCAGTGCCTTGCATGGCAGCAGCTGCCCACTGGTACCCTTTGGGCACCATGAAGGTGTAGAAAATGCACTATATACTGTAAGTGCAGTCCATTTACCATTTAGTAATCTTTAAAGGATTACAGTTTGGACGTAACACAACACTGTCCTCTGTCCAACCTCACAGGCAGTCCTTCAGTGCTTCCCAGGACACATACTGTAGCAGTTCAAAGTACCAGGAAATGTGGACCGATCACCTCTGAATGCATCCTGAAGGACTGGACAGGAACAAGTCTTCAATACTGTGCTAAGACCTTGTCCATAAGTTTATGAACAGGAGCTCAGAGGATCATGGCATTGAATAACTGTACACTGACTAGTTTGACAGGCACAAACATTCCAATTAAAAAGTCTCATTTATAGTTGTGGCAGTGAGTCCATTTAAATTCACACTAATATTCTGATCATTATCTGATTACTGGAGTTATCAAAATCAGAATCAGCTTTATTGGCTAAGTATGTGAACACATACAAGGAATTTGGCTTCGGTTTATACAGGGTGTCCCATAAGTCTCCATACATAGGAGACATAATACATTCCATACATATATGGTTCTAACATGTATTTCTTTATATTTCTTCTTTATAGTTCTTCAGCAATGGAGGACACGCATTGAAATGTGTTCCCGACAAAATGGCAGTCATATAGAGCATATTATATAAATAAAATTGGTTTATGTCAAGAAACGTTTATTTTTCCTATGTATGGAGACTTATGGGACACCCTGTACATTGTTCATGACATACAGTTCCGACATGAACCCAGACAACATGAACCCAATCACATGTGGACCTAGACATAATATAGACAAACATTCAACTAGAGACAAGGACAGAGATTTACTACTGAGATTTACAGTGGATTTATGATGTAGTATGTACAGAGTGCAAATTGGAGTTTTTGTACGGTGAGTGGATATGTACAGGGATATGGTCTGTAAAAATATATGTTTATGTATATATTATTGTAGTGCAAATAGTCAGAGTTTTTTTACATAGTGCAAATTAGTCAGTTTTATACAGGAATGAAAAAATTCAGATCATTCAAGTGACGTAAACAGTTTTATCAGATTACAGCAGTAATCAGATTAACACACTTGGATTTCTCCCCAATACTCTGATGTCTTCATGCATTTATATAGGTTAATCTGATTTACTCACTGTTTTACATCTGCACATGTGTAAAACTAATTAAATCATAGAAAATAGAAGTGATGTAGTCAAACATGGGTGAAAGACAATAACAGGAAGTTCGATTCTGCCGTCACTATGAACGAATGTACTCTGATAGAAATCCAATAATGGACTGAAACATCTAAACCAGGGTTTTACAGTTATCATATTTCTGAAGTGCATGTAAATGTGTCACATCCAATTATGACAATTATCTGATTGCTTCCAGTTATTCGATTTTTATGGTCATGTAAACAGGTTCATTGTGTGTCAGAAGAAAAGGCGGATATAGAGCAATATGACGGCTCCATAAAATCTAAGTGACCTTGAAATAGTGAGGAATATAAAGTCTGTGCAAATTTCACAACACAATAGACACAGTTTATTTTAATTATGACCGAGAAGTCATGTGCAGTTCTCTTACCTCTGCAGGCAAAAAACAAAACCTCAGGACAGTCTGAATGGTTTATGGTGCACAAACTTACATACATAAAGAGTTGTGTTTCTTGTGGCATTCTTGGTTTCCATGGGGACATGAGTTCTGAACCCTCTAGTACAGAGATGAGCACTGACAGTACTTGGGCCATATGGAGTGTAGTTGTGTTAAGAGGTGCCTACCGTTCAGATTTAGAATTTGCATAATGCTCTTCCTCAGGCCACCATGAAGCGGACAAAGGCAGATGAATAAGACACTGCACAGATTTCAGATTTCCCTTGAAAGTTTAAGCACACTCCAGCTTTTTAATTAGGCCTGTACAAATGTACTGTAGTTCACAGTTGGGATGCATCTGTTGTTTTACTGTTTAGATAATCATTTGAACTTTAAAATATCTCAAAAATGCTTAATTAGAAAAAGACTTAGAACTAAATTTAAAGTAAAGATATATTAGGTCAAACCTGCTGTTCACTGATATATTGCATACCCAGGAATTAGTTTTGAGCCTTAACTTTTGATCTTTTCAAAAACTTTTCAATTTTAAAGAAAATGCAAAAATTGAGAGAAAGGCACATATGTGTCAAATTTGAAAAGAATCGGGTGAAAAATCTTCAAGAAATTGGTTGGACAATTTTTCTAAGTTGAAATTTTATTTATTGATGAATTTGTTTCGAATATGAATGTCAAAACAGAAGAAAATAAATAAACAAAACACTTAAACATAAGACATGTAATACATATTCGAAAAGGAGTGAGAGGAAGTATAACTTATAAACTCCCACCCCTTCTCCTTATATAATTCATAGCAATAATAACCTCCCTAGTCTAAGCATATTTATACTATATACTATAATATGACTGATACTTATTATTAAATAATTTGGTTTCTTTTCAAATATTTGTAAAAAAAAAAAAAAAAAAAAAAATTAAAATAACAACATTAAAATTCTGCCATCAAACTGTGCCCTGCACCTCTCCCTGTGGTAGAGAACATGTGTGTTAAATTTGAAATGCACTGGGTGCACAGTTCTCAAAAAATGGGTTGGACAAAATCTGAGACGGAAGGAAGACGGAATTCCTGGCATATCTTAATATCCCTGCAATCTGGGGTAGGTGGGGGTACAATAAATTATTATGGTAGGACACATATTTAATGGTGTTCATGTTATTAGATATTAATTTATACAATACTAAAGTTTATAACTTCATAAAGATGTTATTATTCTTACAAAATACACCTTCAACCCCCCCCCCCCCCCCCCAAAAAAAAAAAAAAAACATAAAAAAATGGGGAAGCAAGGGCTTTTTGGTTCAGTGTATTTGTTTGTTGTTAACACTCTAGCAGCAAAACTATTGGTTATATTCATAACAAATTGGGTTTATAGATTGCTAGTGACCCAGAATAGATCTGATTACATTTTGGGAAAAGTAGGTCAAAGTTAACATTTTTAATGAATTTTGAAAATCTTTTTTTCCCCCATTTACTTATAATGAGCAAAATTTAAAATGTCTGTAGCAGCAAAACTATCGGTTGAATTCACACCAAACTGGGTTTATAGATTGCCAGTGACCCAGAATAGATGTGGTTACATTTTGAGAAAATTAATTCAAAGTTCACATTTTTTTAAATTAATTTTTAAAATCTTTTTTCTTCTCCCATTTACTTATAATGGGCGAAATTTCAAATGTCTATAAAAACATCAATTTTGTTTCAATTTACTTCAAACTTGGCACATATATAGAGGCAATTGATATGCTGACATCAGCACATGCATAGACATGATGACATCAGCCATAATAAGCTACCATACGTATGAGGGGTGGGGTTTGTTGTGCGTGGCACCACTTGTTTGTGACTGTGTTTAAGTCACTCATTCGATCTGAATAACCTTATTAATGACACTCAGTGGAAAAGCCACATGTAACCTTTTTACTAGGAATTTTTTTTTTTCCATTCATGTGGGAACCTGCTTCACAGAGTCAAACATCAGACAGACGTCACATTCTGGGTGGCAGGTCAATCACTTTGCTCTCATTTTTTTGCTTCAGGGGACACGAGTCAGCTTTTACCTACACACTGACTGTCAGGTATAGGAGGTCTATCATCTGAATGTTGGTATGCAGCAGAATAACCATTAGACCATCTAATGGCACACTGTTATTATAATTCACCTAATTGTGCATTCAACAGTGATCCCTTGCACATTAGATATCATTTATTTTTCAGCAACCTAGATTAGGTGCAGAAAGACTCTTGTCACAACACATAATTCAGAGAAACTAATTACCAGCATATCACAGAACAACATGCACAGGGAGAAACAAACCAACAGTTTGGAGAATGATGATGCTACTGTCCAAACACAAGCAGCCGCAGGTAATCTGTGTGGGTGGCAGATCACGTTAAGCAGTCACAGCCGCCTCGAAGATTGTGTGAAGACAAGACAAGAAGCTGTGCAGTGCACTGATCAGAAAAGAGTTTTACAAAGAAAATGTCCAAAAAAGATTAGTCACAGTAAAAGGGCAATGTTCCAAGTGAAACAAAAGACACAAGTACAAGCGAACAACCACGATCAAGTGTGTTTTTAATGCGATGGATGTGGTTAGCAAGTCACCACAAATCACATTTATCTACTGAGACAAACACACTGCAGTGGCAGAGTCAGCCGTTTGACGACGGTAGCAAACTCCATGTCTGAGCTAAAGATGGCCTCAGTCGCCCACATCCATGAAAGCAGCACTGATTTCTCAGTGATTTCTCTGTGGACGACTCAGGCTGTTTTTACAATGAAAATCCTTCTGCTCTCAGGAACACAGTACAAAATAGCACCTATCTTAACTCAGTGGTTTTCAACCTTGGGGTTACCCTACGTGAACTGATAAAAAAAAAACAAAAAAAAAACAAGTCTAATAAAAAATATATGATGCGTTGCGAGAGACAATCCCAATACATAAAAGACATGACAAACTGAGAAGCTAAAACTGAAGCACTGTAGTTCTGTTTATCTTTCACATGTTCATTATGGTCGGTTTAAGATGCTGCAGCTATTTTAAAATTATATACATAAATAAAATTTTCACTTTGTGCAGTAATGTCAACCTGGTTTTTCTGCCTCTGTCCATAATAATATACATTATATAGACTAAATGTCATCTAAAATGAATGTTTATTTGCAGCATAGTATAGAAAACTACTACATGATCAAAAACAAATTAATTTGAGCAAAAAAAAAAAAAAAGTCTCTGTTTTGAATGTCTGGGGTCACCAGAAATTTGTGATGTTAAAATGGGGTCACGAGCCAAAAAAGGTTGGGAACCACTGGGTTAACTCTTTCCCCGCCACTGACAAGAATTTCCATCAATCTGTGTTTTCACTGATAGTCACACATAGTTGGCGCTGTTGCGGATCACGTGAAGTACTTTCCTTAGTCCAAAAACAAACAAAAAAGCAGCTTTTCTGGAAAAATGAAGGACCCGTTGTAAATTTTTCGAACTTCAATCACCGATACCCTCTAGCAATGTATGCTTTTGCTGTGTTCCAGTTAACCTGTAACTCATGTTTTTCCAACCTTCTACCAGTGAAAATGCACTGGAATGACAGTCAAACCCGTGACTTCCCACCTGTGCGCTCGTACTAGATCGATGTACTCCAAGTTCTGAGTTCTGACGTCACGTAGCCCATCAAACAACAATGGCGGTCCCCATGGAAGCGGTGTTTATGCAAATTGTTTCTTAAAACAAGGTATTGCTCTGACATTATTTATCTGCAAATGTCCTGTATAATCAGCAGCTACTCTAGCATTAGCATTTTCAGTCCATTAAGTGCAAGAATAAATTAATACCAAATATGTATCCAAATATACAACTAATGTAACATAAAAGCTATAACAGCTTTTCTTGCCTTATGCACTTTTTTCACTCCTGTTTCCCTCAAATAAGCAAAGAGCAAGCACCTTTGGAGATAGAAATGATTGTAAATGGGCATAACATACAGTCCACCATGCTGGTTTGTTTACATCTAACTACCACAATTCCTTGTGCTCAAACAGTTTGGCGTGACTTGCCTAGAATATTACAAAGTCGTGAGTCGTGGTTTGAAGTCGTGACTTATGGGCTCAAAAACCGGCCTGGAACACAGCAGAAGTCATTCACTTTGCATAGGAAAGTGCCAGCTCTGCAGCAAACGCACACAGTTTCAGAAGCATTAACCTCCTCAGACCCAGCTATGGGTTTTCTGTCCACATTTGTGAACAAGAGTTTCACAACTTTATACAAAGAAAAAAAAAGAAAAGAAAACTTTCCACCACAAAGGACATTCCATAAAAATTTTAAAAACCGCATGTGAAAAAACTGTTGCATCATGATTAGGGATGTAATGATTACTGGTATAATGATAAACCGCAGTAAAATTTCCGACGGTTAGTGTTACTGTTTAAATTCTAATTATTATGATAACCGTGTTCGATTACCGCACTTTGAAAATCACGGTGATGCTCTTTGTTTCTTGGTCAAGCAGCGGCACTCCAGGCGTGCGTATGTAGTTTGAAATGTTTGGCCTCTGAAAACCTGGTGGAAGGCACCTGCATGGACAGAGCTCCAGAGTTTGGGGATAATGGGCTCCCGCAAGGACCTGGTCCGTCCGATTACGTGCGCACGGACCCGGGTCCGTCTGAGCGAGAGAGTGAGTGCGCAGACCCGGTCCATCCCAGTGAGCGAGTGCACGGACCCGGTTCCTTCAAGTGCACTACTTCCGATCCTCATCCAGCAGAGAGACCTGTCCAACTGCTTTTTTTCCCACTCAAAAAAACACTCAGGAATCGATAGGAGACTCGATAAGGAACTGGATTGGTAAACAGAATCCACAATAACATTAATATTGATAAAATCCTATTAATTTCCACCCCGGTGCAGATATCTCTTATGGCCATAAGGTGCTATCTTTAATGCACATTTGTATGTTTGATGTTGACATGCTAATATTTTAATGTTTCTGCCACAGAAAGTACATTGTGTGTGTTATTTATTTTTTTTTGTTTTTTTCAAAATACAACTTGGTTACATTATTTCAGTGTGTGTATAAGTAATTTTTGAACATTTTGAACACATTACAACAATACAGCGATAATAATGATAACCGTGATAATTTTGGTCACAATAACCGTGATATGAAATTTTCATATCGTTACATCCCTAATCATGATGTTTCCAATATAGGCACTTATTTAATAAAAAACAAAAAAAGCTTGTACTTTGCTGACATTTCCTGGGTCTCAGGAGGTTAAAGACGATTATGGACACAGACTCCGACAGTTGAAGGTATGATGAACCTTCAGAAGAACTTTCTAGAGACAGTGACGGAGAAATAGGAGGTGAGGGAAATGGACACGGGAAAATGGAGGGACAGGTCGGACACGGAGATGAAGGAGACAACGGGGTGGGGGTGGAAATGGAGACTATCACAGACAGGAGGAAGATTTAAGAGACATTTATAGAAGACAGACAACCAGATGTGGAACAAGACCAAGGATGCCTAGTCTTCATCTTTTAAACAGTGTGAGTTCAGATTATGACTGTTGACATGGAGCAGGTTCAACACAGATGTCATTCTCATCTCCCTAATTCCAGCAGTGACAGAGGTAAGACACAGTTTTATTTGGCTTTTGTATGAAATAAATAAATGCATATATTCATAAATAGATAAATAGTTACATGTTCATATAATTATTTACAGATCAAACACACCAGGTGGTCCAACAGGAGGATGTGGTGCAGCCAAGGAAAGGCCAGAAATCTACAGTATTTAGTGAATTTGTTTCTTGTTTTTGTTGAAAATGAGGAATATGGAAGTGTTTATATAAAAAAGCTAAACTAATATGTGGGAGACTCATAACTGATGTATGTAAATGTGTAAAGTTTATAAGGAATCTGGTGCTTTAAGAGATGTTTGGTGTAAAGTCATTGGTTTCCATTTGTTATTATTATTATTATTATTATTATTATTATTATTTTATGATTTTGAACACAGTTTTACTGTTTGTAAATAAGAAACAGTCAAAAATTTAAATAGGAAATCAGTTTTATCTTGAAAACCAATATCTTAAAAAAAAAAAAAAAAAAAGCAATTTTCTCAGTTTTTTGCCAAAATGTCTTTTTTTTTTCCTGAAAATTACCAATATTCAAATATTTATACCTCACAAATGAATGAAGATAGAATAAAATAGTTGTTTGTGTTTAAAAGTTGAAGTTCTGTTCCTTCTTTTGATGTATTCAGGGTTCACATACTCCTAACACAATATTTTCAGTGGGCTGGTGCAGGCTAGCAACTCACTGTAAAACACTCTGGCGGAGAAAAAGTTAAAAATGGCATTAGGTTATGTCAACAAATTACTGTTTCCTGACACGGAAATTGTAGAAATGTCAAGGTTCTCATTTTAACACACCACCTGTGGAGATCAATATATACCCTAACAGTAAAAGAACTGATGCATGTATGTGTGAAAAGTTAGTAGTATGTTAAGACAACCACTTATATAATAACTGACCTTTCTTGTTATTGGCCTAGCGCTTTTGTCAAATACATAAAAAACATCGCACTTCAATACTTGACAGGCAGCAGCAAACAGAGTCTGGAAGTGCGGTCTGTAATCTCAGTATTTTTGCGTAATGTAAATATATACATGCTTAAACCCTATTCGGTGACCTCTAAGTGTGCTCAGAGTGCGAGAAACCTTCCATTCATGACATTCTGCTTCAAATTTCAATTTCTTTAAACACTAAAGTTACAGTATAAGGTGGTTTAGTTAGTTGGATTACTGTACTTTCCAGACTATTGGCTGCACCTGACTATAAGCCACACCTACTCCATCTCCAACATCACACCATTGATTCACTGATGCCAAGCTTACGTGCAGCAGTTCTATTTCCTTCTTCGACAGCCGTATTGATTATTGATCGTTAGCCCGGAAAACATAAATTAGCTGCATCATTTTTGAGCCGCGGGTTCATAGCTTGTGGAAAAAAGTAGCAGTTTATAGACCAGAAACCACAGTAGATATTTCCAAGTGACACAAAATAGAGCATGAGCTAATAGTTACCGTCAGTGTGTTTTGGTGCAATAGATTTGTTTAAGTCTCAAATCTATTTGACCCATTGAGAAAAACAGCAGTGTATCTGTGGCCTGATCGCTTATGTTTATTTCTGTGATTGATGGCTTCTATTCTGCTCCTCTACAGCAACCACATTGTACAAGTTAGGTACTGTTTGCTTAAAAATTTAGTTAGATAACTTCAACAAGTGACCAGTTCCCATCCAATTTAAATTTCTCTAAACACTGAAATAATAAAAAAGGTGTTTTTTTTTAATAATTTCTATGACAGCAGAGACAGATGACACCCCCCCACACACACACACCCTTGATTTCTATATACAGTTCCATATATGTTCAATCTTTCAGTTATATCAGAGTGGTTTTTAAGTGAGTATATGAGCCCCATTTGGCTATGTTTATTATCCTTTGGAGGATAATGTATATCCATTGTGGTTACCTGAGTGCAATTGCTGTTAAATTTAAGATATTATACACTATGGAAAGAATGACCGTATCATTACAAATGAAAATGGATCTTTTTAAGCAGAGATGGCACATGGTTGAAGACTATTTGTATAATTAAACTTTTTGGGTTGTTGACAAGAATTGCTCTTATAAGCCCTGACATGAGGTGTTTTGTATTTATATAGATGTGTGCATATGTATACAAATATATGAATATTTTGATATTTGGCAATGTATCTATAGATGTAGTATAATATTTTTAACAATAATAATACTATGTGGTGCAATTTATTTTTTTTTATTTATGTCTTGTCTCAGATGTTTTGTTCTGTTTTATATTGTACAAAAATCTAAATAAAAAGTAAAAAATAAATAAATAAAAATAAGACATTGAAGGAGAATGATCACTACAAGGACGAATAAACTTTGTTCCACGATTCGAGGCTTTTTACTTTTGGGATTTGCTTGTCTTATGAAGTGAAGTGAACAAAAACAAAAACTGGAATGACATTTGTCTCTTTTTTTTTTTTTTTTTTTTTTACCAATGTCGATCTGCTGGTGAATTTACCTGTTCATTCCAAATAAAGATACAATTTAAAAAAAAAAAAAAAAAAAAAAAAGGGGGGGGGGGGGGGGGTCAGATTAGACACTGACGATTACAACACTGTATGTGAACACGAACTAGCACCTACAGTCAGTGTAAATTTATACAACAGGATTAGCTGGTCACAAATGACATCTGTGCTTTGAGAAATACACTGACTGCCAGGTTTCTGCAGACATATCTGTGTGTTTGCTCTTTGCTGATTATGAATCAATAATGTGAATGTAAGATTTTAATGTAAACGTGGCAAGACAGTGTATATTTCTTTTTTTACGTACATGTATAAGTAATTACTTAGCGTAGTGTATCATTTCAGGTGGGTGAGCAATTTAAATGAAATAGTGCACACATTAAAAATTAATTTACTCCCTCACTTATTTATATACAGTTAAATGACTCTCTGTTTGTTGGCCTTATCTGGTTTCTCTCCTGGCATCACTTGCTGCCACAATACGAGCACTTTATAGTGTACGTTTTAGGGCATGTTTTGTTTTCACACAAATCTTAACTGTGAAATACCTGTGGAGGAGATATTTTAAATCTCTGATCACCCCTAGGAATCAATTTTTCTGGTTTTCACACAGTCAGTAGGTATTAATTTGACTTCACCAAAGCACACATTCTGAAATGACACCTTCCTGTGTGATACTATTTGCATAGAGGTAGCAATTTCAGAGAGCTGTTAAATTTATATTAAACCCATGATGTGTAGCACATTTGTTTGTAAAAAAAAATAAAAAATAAAAAAAATAATAATAATAATACACAGGATTCATGCATCTTTAAATCATGTTTTCATAGCCTAAATATTGCCTGCTGCATATGCTGTGGGTGTGCTCTCTTATGTTAGGGTTAGATGCTATGTTGCATATCAGTATTTTTGGACACTTTTTACATTTTTTAAATTTTTTTTTATCAGTGTTATATTGTTTTAACCGCTTACAGTGCTTCTGGGATGAACATAAATGTCACAGAAAATACAGTATGTATTCTCAGCATTATTATAAGGCCTTCACAACCATCCCATTGCAATGCATACCAGACATTTATACACAGGCTCCAAGGTAACTCTCACATTATCAATCCGAGCACATATGCAACACAGGAAGATGGATTCAGCAAAGGTGTGATAAAACATCGGCTTTTGCAATACAATTATCCTGCAGTTGCATTAATCCTTTGTCGACAAGCCCCCAATTTTGTGTCATACTTATGGGTGCATTAATCAGCTTTGAAGGTGCATAAATGTAGGTTTATTATTAATATACAGTAGGATAACCACATATCACCTCAGTAGCTCAGGGGGAAACTTTACCAGTGGTGTCATTTTCCACAGATCTATCTTACAACTTAGGAAATACATTTACAGTTGTCATAATAAGTTCACCTGTACTACATGAAAGTACACCATGTATTTTGTTTTTGTTTCATCTGCTGCTCTGATAAGCTTTGTTGAACATTACCTTTCCTTAGGACCTCTAAGGCGTAGGTGAGTCATCCACTTAACCCTTAAAGGCTTTTGTGCCAATTTCTAAGTGAATTGTTTTCTACATTTAACTCTTCCAAAAGGATTTATCACCCTATACAGGGTGTATCAAAAAAAAAACTATACATTTTGAAAAATTACGCCCAGTGCTGCATTTGACAATTTTTTAAAAAATTTTCTTTTATGGATGTTGGTAGTTAGGGGATTGGTGAATATTTGTCCAAATTTACAGACCCAGGTTTTCATGCATGAGTGAGCAGGGGCAAATTGCGCAATCCAAGATAAAAGTGGCTTGTGCAAAGTAGCGGTGGGATTTAAATCCAATCAAAGGTCATGGGAGGGGACAATGGGCATCCATCTTGTTTTCCACAAAACTGCCAAGTTATAGTATTAACACTTTGGCCACCATGCCAATTTCATTTCTTTACCCATGGCAGCTGCTCCTGCCTTTCAATGTTGATTCAACTTGTTTAGGCCTGAAAATGTCACTGAGGACAGGCCAAGTTAGGGTTAAGGTTAAGGTTAAGGTTAAGGTTAAGGTTAAGGTTAAGGTTAACCCTAACCTTCACCCATGCATGAAAACCTGGGTCTGTATACTTGGACAAATATCCACCAATCCCCTACCTTCTGACGTCCATAACAGAAAATTCCAAAAATTATCAAATGCGGAACTGGGGGTAATTTTTCAAAATGTATATATATTTTTTTTTTTTTTATGCACCCTGTATTGCAATATTATCATCAACATTTAGCATTTTTAGTGAAATTCAGGTATTTTCCTGTGCTTCATTTACTGATCATATAGATGTTCTTTAAAGCTGCGTACGACTTTCATCACCAATTTTTCATCCAACCTGTAAAACCCAAGTCATAACCTAAGTATCATGAGTCTTTCCATGATTACACACCTGAATCTCTTCCCTCACTGTGAGCAATTTCCAAGTGTACTCCACCACAAACAATCCATTTGTTTACAAACAGACCCAGTAGGTCACAGGTATTTTTGTAAATTTTCATACCGATGTGCATAGTGGGAAGTGGAGCTCTACTTCCCACAATGCGTGTTCCGACAAATTTCCAAAAATGCCTGAGTGACCTATCGGCTCTGGATCAAAAATGAGAAAATTGAGGAAAACGGTACTTTTCCCACAAAATATATCATTAACTGAACATAAAACAAGTGTCTACAGCCACTGTCATTTGTCAAACTACATGATTTTATTTTATTTTTTGAGGAATTAATGTTGTCGAAGATGTCAGTGTTTCCACTTTTGTTATGGAGCCTCTGAACATCCAGTCTGATATATCTGATGTTGACGAAAAGCTGAAAAACTGCATTTTACCTGAATTAATCAAATGTATTGAATGAATGAATGAATGAATGAATGACTGAATGAAATCTTTATTTTTAACACGTAGACAATGAAATAAAAACAAAAATCAACCAGCAAAATATAAGTACTGGCACATGAATGACTGATTAGCAAACAAACCACAAAAATAAATACATATATAATAATAATTATAATTATACCAATAATAATAACAACAATAATAATAATAATAATAATAATAATAATAATAATAATAATAATAATATAAAGAAAACAAAGGAAATGGAATTATACATGCTCGAAAAGGAGTAGGAAGAAGTAAAAACTTATGTACTCCTACCCCCAATTACTATTCCTTATGTTCACTATATAGCGATTATTATTTTGCATGAATATCAATATAATAATAATAATAATAATAATAATAATAATAATAATAATAATAATAATAATAATAATATCATACATCCTTTTTCCTACATACACTAATATGATAATACCCACTTACAACTTATCCTACCGGATATTAATAAAAACTAAAAAACAAAAACAAAACAAACAAAAACACATATACATATATAATATAATACATTTAATATTCTATATTGTCCTCTATAGTAATATAGTAATAATATATTCATATATCCATATTTAAACTAGATATTATCAGCACATACAGGGTGGGGAAGCAAAATTTACAATATTTTGAGGCAGGGATTGAAAGACAGTGTATGACCAATTAGTTTATTGAAAGTCATGAGAATTTATTTGCCACAAGAAAATTTACATAATAGAAAATGTTTTTATTCTATGTGTCCTCCTTCTTCCTCAATAACTGCCTTCACACTCTTCCTGAAACTTGCGCAAGTGTTCCTCAAATATTCAGGTGACAACTTCTCCCATTCTTCTTTAATAGTATCTTCCAGACTTTCTCGTAATAGTTTTGCTCATAGTCATTCTCTTCTTTCCATTATAAACAGTCTTTATGGACACTCCAACTATTTTTGAAATCTCCTTTGGTGTGACGAGTGCATTCAGCAAATCACACACTCTTTGACGTTTGCTTTCCTGATTACTCATATGGGCAAAAGTTTCTGAAAAGGTATGGATAATAGTGTTAGGTATGATTATGACATCAATATATGTTTGGTTTCAAAACAATTGACGTAGTGCCTACTGAGAAAAAACAACTAAATGTTCATTGTAAATTTTGCTTCCCCACCCTGTATATGGCACAGCCCTACTATGAAAAACAACCGGATTTCCCCCTCAGGCCCTTCCTCTCTGTATTTTGTAAAAATCATTTGTTTGTATTTATTTTTAAACTGTTTGATGTTTGGACATTGTTTCAGCTCTTGATAGGATTAATGGTTCAAATGTTATTAAACATTTTAGATCAGTGGATGCTTAAGGTCAGCTGTTTAGGTGTTTGAGGGTAAATCCTGGCTACAATATAATTAAAAGTTTAAATAATTTTCTATGTGTGAAGAAACATTTCAGAATTGAAGTAAAAATAAAAGAAATGACAATCTTGATCAAAATGCAGTATAAAGGGCAGTGGATACTTCCTGGTACTGCATCTTTGTAATCCTCTGGGCCTGTCTGAAAAGTTGGCGCCTACAGAGAAAGCACATTTTTGCTTTACCTTGTAACACAGGCTATCAATATGCACATACATTATACAATACCTTAAGGAGACTTATATACTTCTATGAGGCAATCTGTCTAATGGACTCTGGACCCATTGTCAGTCATGATGATTGATGCTTGCTGACTCTTCTAAACCACTGTATTCTTTGCATATTGAAATAAAGCTGGCCACCTCTGTAGTGTAATGTTGAACATCCTTATATATATGCAGGAGAAAAAGAATGGCAGCGTAGTCGGACCTTTTTTTTTTTTTTTTTTTTTAACAGTATTTCCATAAAAGTCAGCTCAGGGCTGTTGCTTGATGTGAAGGAGGAGCTCAGTCTCTTTTTAAATTCCAGATAAAGGATGGAAATTCAATCAGACTTCAGGCAAAACAATAAAAACCAAAAAAACGATAGCAGATTAGTGCAGAGGTGATTTTTGGAGTTAAACTGAACTCAAAATGGATTCCAGGTAGGCTGAAGTAACTATCTGTGTGCAGAAGAATAATACCGGTTATGTTTTTAGCTCTGAGGAAAAAGGAAATGGCTTAATCTGCCTCAACACGAAGGCATGAAAAAGAGATGAAGAGGAATCCGATCTCACACAAACACACTCTCTTAAAGGGAAAAAAAAAATACACGCCTTGAGTATAAGAACAGGCACAATATTGCAGCTATCTGAGGCATCCATAGGCTACATATCAGATCCTTTATCAAAGTACTTCAGCTAACACATGCAGTTTGGCTTCAAAAACCTCTACAGGAAATGGAAGCCGAACCAATTTCTTTATGTGTGAACAGTGTGACGTTTTGTGACCAGTATATCTCACTCATGGGATACATACGACTGTATAATCCACAGCTGAACCAATTCATACTGGTGTCTCCAGAGGAAACTGCTAACTGAACTAAAAGTACTTGGATAGGCAGTGCAAGGACAGAAAATTGCTGCACTTTATCACATAATAATTCTTGAAATGTACTGAACATCTCAGCCTAATGGCTCAAAATAATGATACAATACTCTCTGAAGATAAATACTCTTTAATGTCAACTCAGTTCTATAATGTGCACAGGGGATTGTGTCAATAGCAGCCGTCTGTTTCTCAGATTGCTCACACCTTTACATGCATGTTACTGAAGCCTGCTGTGATTTATTACTTGTATTCAGTAGAGTCTGACATCGCCATGAACCTTTCCAATACGTACGAACACAAATGATGAGTCGGACATACGAATGCAGATTATGGACAATATGAAGAAGATGAATGTCGCTAAACACATTTCCAGTCAAAGACACACCTGGTAAATTCAGGGTTAAAAGTGTGGTATGAGATCGTAGAAAAACAGTTTGAGCAAGCTACATTTTGAAAATTCTCAATTCAAAAGTCTAAACCCCTTTCTTCGGACATCCCAATGAAACCACGCCTCCAGAGTACTGGCATGTGCAATGCTGGTTCCCGAAGGTTCACGAGCGCCGCACAGCAACAATTCACCAACTCCGGCTCTGGCCCTGATCCATGCATACCTCATTCAGTCTCCTCCAACACCTCCGCTCTTACAGAACAGCCCCAGTTCATACCTATCTCACTAACATTACATTTCCTAGTGCAGGGGTGTCAAACTCATTTTCTTCTGGGGGCCACATTCAGCCCAATTTAATCTGCAATGGGCCGGACCAGTAAACTAATAGCATGATAGCCAATAAATAATGACAACTACAAATTGTTTTAGTGCAAAAAAATAACATTCAATTATGCCAATATTTACTTTTACAAACTATCAAGGATGTCAATAACCTGAAAAAAATGAAATTTGTTAAGAAATGTAAGTACAATTTTATCAATATTATGCCTTGACTTATCATTTTTTATACATATGCATTGTAGATCAGATCTACAAAGGCACAAAACATTTAATAACAGGCAGAATATTGTTTAAATTGCACTTAATTTTCTTTAGACATTTCAGGTTGTTCATATTTGTTCAGGTTATTCACATTTTATTGTTACGGGATAGTTGGTTACTGTAAACATTTTCGTAATTTAATGTTTTTTGCACTAAATCAGAGATGAAAAAAATTGGTGTTGTCATTATTTAAAGGTTGTTATGATATTATTTTTGAGTTTGATGCCCTAACTTGCATTTCACAAGTTCATCCCCCGGGCCGGATTGGAACCTTCAGCGGGTCGGTTTTGGCCCCCGGGCCGCATGTTTGACTCCTGTGTCCTAGTGGTTTGTTAGTGACAAAACAGTTTGCTGGTGAACTTTCCATCCTAATATAACTAATATAGCCAAGCTCTGGTTCTGGCTTTGTTTCCTGAACAAATGCTCCAAAACTCTGAGAACGCATGAAGAGGGGTACGCGCAGAGGGGGGAGGGACAAATGGCAGTTGAGTTCACCGTTCAATCATTTCGATTGGGCGCTTAAAATGATTGGATGATGTTTTTTTCAGTCCTGTCCATTCCACAGGTGACTACATTTTTAAATTTTTGTGTTAGAGCATTTAATTAATTGGTTGTAATCGGGGTGTGAAGGGGATTTTAAGCAATATAGTAAAAAAAAATGCCACAGGAAAAAATCTAGCACCCCAACTTTAACATTTCCAGAAACATTACTTTTTTCTTTCTTCTTTTTTTTCAAAGTGTAATATGATGGTTTGTCTCATCCAACGGTTTCTACCAAACAACTGTAAACGTATTCATCACATGTTCTGTCATTTTGCATTTACTGCAAAATTTTTGCTATACCACCACCAAACTGCTTTAAAATAAAGTAAGTACCAGTGTTTGGAGTAACATGTGACAAAAGTAATGCATTACAGTAACAGATTAGTTTTTGCTGTAATGCAGTAGTGTAAGGCATGACTAATCAATGTTTTTACTCAGTGCATGTTCAATAGCACTTGCATCACAATATAACTTCTTGCCCATTATTGAATTGCTCAAATGAAAAAACAAACAAAAAACCTGCAAGACCGTGAGACCTTAAGGAATCAAAAATGTGTCTGTAAAGTTCTATTTCCTGTTCCTGTTCAGCCTAGAGGGAATGCACATATGTCACTTCCCCCCTGGGCCACGCCCCTCTAAGTCAGACTGAATGGCAAAAACAAACCGGCTCTACATAGCGAAATTAAACGAAATTTAAACGAAAATTAAACAAAATTTTCACATCTTCTATCCCAGGGGTGTCAAACTCATTATAGTTCAGGGGCCACATTTAGCTAAATTTGATCTGAAGTGGGCCGGACCAGTAAAATAATAACATAATAATATATAAATAATATCAACTCCAAACTTTCCTCTATGTTTTAGTGTGAAAAAAGTAAAATTACATTATGAATTTTTTTTTTTTTTTTTTTTTTTTTTTTATATCTACAAACTATCCTTTAAAATAACATGAATAACATGAAGACACTGAAAAAATAAGTGCAATTTTAACAATATTATGCTTCAGTTTTTCATTTATAGACATAATATTGTTAAAATTACACTTACTTCTTTCAAGATATTTCAGGTTGTTCATATTTGTTCAGGTTATTCACAGTTTTTGCGAGATTATACTCTGTTTTAGTGTAAATACATGAAAATGTTTACATTTACAAAGAGAAAAAATTGGAGTTAAGAGTATTTATAGGTTATTACAATAGAATTTCACTGATCTGACCCACTTTAGATCATACTGGTCTGAATGTGGACCCTGAACTAAAATGATTGTTAGTATCTTAGTGTAATTTTTGTATGTCACACATCATCAAGGGCCGGACTGGATCTTTTGCTGGGCCGGATTTGGCCCTCGGGCTGCATGTTTGACACCTGTGTTCTAACCTGTATCCACTGGACCCCCTCCACTGCTCTGTGGCCAGTTCGTGAATCCTGAGATTGCTGACAGTTCGGTTCAGGTGAACATTAGTGCCAGTAAAGTAGGATATAGGTGTAAGAAAACTATCGCAACCCGCCTGTTATTTACATCGGTTGGTTGTCCCCCCCCCAAGGATGAAATTCATTGAGCAGAAGTAGAGACTTAAAAACCAGAGATCCCTCCCATCTCCCCCAACAAATCGCAGCCTGATTATACTGACACTGACAAGAGAATTTGATATGGGCTTTATCATGTTGGACCAACACACCCTGAAAAACACGAGAAAAATCTGCAACATACACCATCTTGCGATAAATGAACTAGGCTCTCAGTCACTACCGAATTGAAAACAGTCAATCTGAGGGGAGCTGATGGACAACTGGAGCTTCAATCTGACAGCATGTTTAAAGAAAATCGGTTTTTGTATTAATGATGTTTCAGATCATGTTTCAGAAAAAAAAGAAAAAAAAAAAAGACGTTTCAGATCATCTTTTTTATTACATTCAGATCATCTTTTTCTATGTATTTATTCCACATGTTCATGTTGACATGATGAGAAAATTACAATTTATTTGTCAATGCCTTGAAATTTGTTGATTTTTTGTCGGGACTTTTTATTTAAATAAAATCGAATTGACCGGAAATCAGATCTGTCTTTTGTCTTCACCATGAAAGGGTGCAATTAGCTTTCATTCCCGATATAGTAATGGGTATTTATCGGCTCCGGTTCCCATCAGCAGTGAGGCAAACATGACAGCTGGGTGTCTCCTTTAGTTTTTACCCGTTTTCTGGTCTGGTGCTATGATGTACATCACCGCCCACTAAGTCCACCCGCTTCCATCTGAGCAGAACATGTCAGTGAAAGTGCTCAGATGGTGTTGAGTTTGAAGTACATTAACAAAACATATAGAATTACTTATTCTGTAAAATCACCATTCAGCTCCATGATGTTGTCTATGGTTTTGACATGTATCTGCAGTGCGAAGGGAATTAGTTAATACAGATATAAAATCCCTAGATATACACAGTAATTTTGGGTGTAAAAACCCTATTATGTTCTGTGTTAATGTGATATATGTGTATTGACTGTGTGAAAAATGATCTGGCTTAACCCATTATCATATTGTCTTTGGCTTGTTTATATTTCCTTAAACCCATCATAATTATTTTGGGTGACACTAACAAAAGGATGAAGCAATGGTGCCTATGCAAAAAGTATTCTAGGGGGACTTGTTTTGGTGGAACACTGCCAGGGTTTGTGTTTGGTGGAACATAAGCCCCGGCATTAAAATGGCTATATCCCCACAGGAAAAAAAAAAAAAAAAAAAAAACAGCCTAGAGAACGAAGTAGACCTGCCTTATTGCATGATCCAAATTTTCAGTATGCTGTTGTGCAGTTGCAATTGCTGCTTGTTGTTTCCTGTAGAATTAGGGTCTAACAGTCAGGTAACAGAAGGGGAGGAGAATACCAGCTGAAATATTCGACCATTGGCAGACTAATTCCGACAGCTTGCTTCCTGTGAGTCAGACAACACCAGAAGAATCACTTGCGGGACCCGACAGACAAGCAGTTAGGACACAAATTCAGTGAAAACCGAGTCTGTGATTAAACTCACCACTGGCCAGACAGAGCCTTCGCTGCATGTCCCATCTTCGCCAGTAAACAAATGAATAAATAAATAAAATGGGTCCTCACAACTTTAGACACACAAACATGAGTGTGTGAGTGTATGCCGGTCCGTGGCAGATGTTGAATCTGTCAAGCCCCACTGGTCTGATGAGTAGCGCCCATTTTAGCCTGTGCATTGACTCGGTGATGAAGCTCACAAACACACACACACACACATATACACACACAGTCTTCAGAGAGATGTAATATCCACCATCAGCACAGTGATAAGAGAGGCAGAAACTAATAACATTCCCATCTCATGTCTCTACTGTGTTTATGATGCCCTTCATATGACAACACTGCATGCTTTCATGTGGAGCAATATGCACTGAAATCTGACCCGAGCTCCAAAGACAAAATGAGCCAAACGACATTTGATTTAATCAGTGTTGTGAAAGTCTCACAGGCAGTTTACACACTGCAAAAAAAGGGTGTATAAAAACAAGATAAAAACTCTAAATTACTCGAAACAAGTGAAATTATCTGTCCATGCAGCAGGATAATTTCACTTGACAAGATTTCTTGACACAAGATTGTTAAATCTAGAAATAAGCATGTCTACGGATATATATAGAAGGCTTCAAATAAGCATAAAATGCTGGTTTTGAGATGAGATTACTTAGAATGTTACTTTTTACAGCCTCAAAATAAGTGAAATATACTAAATATAAGCTGACTGAGCTGGCTCTAAGAATTAAAGTCTTAAAATAAGAGTAAGAAGTAGAAGAAAAATCTTAAAATAAGCATGTGACTGAGCTGAAAATGACCACTGCAACCAGGAATCAAACCCATGTTTACTGCATTGGAGTCCAATGCCTTACCTCAGTGTTTTTCAATCATGGGGTCACCTGAAATTCAAATGGGGTTGCCTGAAATGTTCAGTAATTGATAAAAATAATAATAAAAAAAAGACTTACTGATTAAAAATATATGGTGAGTTGGGAGAGGCAATCACAAATACAAAAAAGACAAGACAAACTCTGAAGCTGAATAATAATATACATTATATAGACTAAACGTCGACTGAAATTAATATTTATTTACAACATAGTACAGCAAACTATTACATGATCAAAAACAAATTAGTTTTAGCTATAAATATGTCAGGGGTCGCCAGAAATTTGTGATGTTAAAATGGAGCCATGAGCCAAAAAATGTTGGGAACCACTGCCTTACCTACTGAGCTTTGAATCATATTTGATACATCAGGTCTCAATGCTCAAATATTATTATTTCTGAACAAAAAAAAAATAATATAACACAAACATGTCGAACAAATTGCTAATTCCTTATCAAAATTGGCAATCTTGTAGTGTCACTGGAAAGGCCTCCAGTGAACAAATTCCTCCCCTCTGGTGGATTATCTATGTATTGCATGTATCTAATTGTATACATCAAGTTTTTCCAAGAAAAAAAATATCACATTAATCATGTAGAGGGCTTTAAAACTCATGTATCAAATATGATAAGTTTGGCGTTAAAGGGTTCACTAAGAAACCACCTCTTAAACAAACTGCTATTAACCCATAACTGTACATCCGATCTCAAAAATTCTTGCAGGTGACTCTTGTGAAAGCATTGATGTATAATATGTGGGAAAAAAATCAGAACCGAATAAGCAGTGACTGTGGGAATGTGGAGTTATTCAAACATGTTAGTGACAGAAATTAACACCGAAGTGAATGAGACAAAAAATGTAGCTTTGGTTTCATATCTGTACCACATTCCTACTGGTTGCAGGAATTTTCAGTCATTTTTCAAATTAGTCGAGGATTGTGTTAAATTGTTTTATCATTTTTGTCATGTTTTATGTCTATAAATAACAAACGGTTTAAAAACAGTTAGCTGAGGTCATTTCTTCAGATTCATTTTTTGCAGTGCATGCTTGAAGTCAGAGCAAAAATCAACTGATTCTTTAAGATGCTTTTTCTGTGACTTGAATCTAGCAACTTGACTTTGTTACTGAAACTTAAAACAAGATTTATTTTGATGAGACGTTGGGGGAGAGATGCAATATATCTTATTTTAACAGTTATGTACTTCATTTTAAGATTTCTTGCGTAATTGAGACAAAAAAGATAAGGTTGTACTTGATTTGAGATTATAGTGTAAACCTGGACACTTCTCTTAAAACAAAATAAACAAGTGGTGCCAGTCACAACAAACCCCGCCCCTCGCATATATTTCGCCTATTATAAGTAAATGGGAAGATTGTAAAAATTCATAAAAAATGTTTAACTTTGACCTACTGTTCTCAAAATGTAATGAGATCCTTTCTTGGTCGCTGGCAATCTATAAACCAAATTTGGTATGAATTCAACCAATAGTTTTGTTGCTACAAACATGTGAAAATTTGCCCATTATAAGTAAATGGGGGAGGAAAAGAATTTTAAAAATGCATAAAAAATTTTAACTTTGACCTACTTTTCCCACAATGTAATGACTTATATTCTTCGTCACTGGTATTCTATAAACCAAATTTGGTATGAATTCAACAAATAGTTTTGCTGATAGAGACATTTGAAATTTCGCCCATTATAAGTAAATGGAGGGGGAAAAAAGGTGTAAAAATTCATAAAAAATTTTAACTTTGACCAACTTTTCCCAGAATATAAAGACTTTTATTCTGGGTCACTGGCAATCTATAAACCAAATTTGGTATGAATTCAACCAATACTTTTGCTGCTAGAGACATTTGAAATTTTGCCCATTATAAGTAAATGGGGGGGGGGGTGTAAAAATGTATTACAAAATTTTAACTTTGACTTACTGTTCCCAAAATGGAATAAGATCTATTCTGGGTCACTGGAAATCTATAAACCAAATTTGGTATAAATTCAACCAATAATTTTGCTGCTACAGACGTGACATTTCGCCCATTATAAGTAAATGGGAGAGAAAAAAAAAAGATTTTTAAAAAATGCATAAAAAATTTTGACTTTGACCTACTTTTCCCAGAATGTAATAACTTCTATTCTGGGTCACTGGCAATCTATAGACCAAATTTGTTATGAATTAAACCAATAGTTTTGCTGCTAGAGACATTTTGAAATTTCGCCCATTATAAGTAAATAGGGAAAAAAAAGTGTAAAAATTCATAAAAAATTTTTTAACTTTGACCTACTGTTCCCAGAATGTAGTAAGATCTATTCTGGGTCACTGGCAATCTATAAACCAAATTTGGTATAAATTCAACCAATCATTTTGCTGCTACAAACATGTGAAATTCCGCCCATTATAAGTAAATGGCAGAAGAAAAAAAAAGATTTAAAAAATGCATAAAAAAGTTTGACTTTGACCTATTTTTCCCAGAATGTAATGACTTCTATTCTGGATCACTGGCAATCTATAAACCAAATTTGGTATGAATTCAACTAATGCTTTTGCTTCTACACACATTTGAAATTTCACCCATTATAAGTAAATGGGAGAAAAAAAAAATTAAAAAATGCATAAAAAATTTTAACTTTGACCTACTTTTCCCAGAATATAATGGCTTCTATTCTGGGTCACTGGCAATCTATAAACCAAATTTTTTATGAATAGTTTTGCTGATAGAGACATTTGAAATTGTGCCCATTATAAGTAAATGGGGGGGGGGAGTGTAAAAATTCATAAAAAAATTTTCACTTTGACCTACTGTTCCCAGAATGTAGTAAGATCTATTCTGGGTCACTGGCAATCTATAAACCAAATTTGAATTCAACCAAAAGTTTCGCTGCTAAAGTGTTAA
Organism: Sphaeramia orbicularis; assembly: GCF_902148855.1. NCBI lineage: Eukaryota > Metazoa > Chordata > Actinopteri > Kurtiformes > Apogonidae > Sphaeramia > Sphaeramia orbicularis. The sequence goes on along the minus strand of NC_043957.1, from coordinate 19,524,773 downwards.
CAAAGAAACAAATAAAAACCGAACCAAAAACAATACCCCTTGCCTCCCTTTCGGGGGCGGGGCAGTTAAATAACACTTCTAAATCTAAATTATTTTGGTGTTTTTAAATCGTGATGAGAACCAAATAATTTACAGTGTAGGTATTTTCCAGTGTGCACAATGCCAAATGTGACGCACATGCCTTAAAGCTCAGTCGTGACGCTTCATGAGGAGCAAAACACTTTGATTTCACTCAGCCGGAGAACACGCACATCTGCTAATGGTCTTTTCCAATTCAAAACTACAACGGCGGCTCAGGCTTTGAAACGGAATGTGGATAAACCTAAGGCAGAGCCGAGAATCCCCCCAGCAGCATCATTTAGGTCCTCTGTTAGAAGCCATAAGGGACAAGTAGTTCACAATGTGAGGACTCAATGCCTGTTGCCTTCAAGCCTGTGGCAAAACATTAAATATGTAAAGTCATTTGGCCCAACATCACTCTAGAGTGCCAATACTGGAGCGGGAGGAGAGGACTCTGTAATAACTCTTTCTCGCCCCAGCAGTGAAACAGCCGCTCCCTGGGCTGCAGGATGATTTGGACCTCACTCTGACCGCCCATACATTACTAAAGTGGAGTAAAAAATGAAAGCCAATACGTAGACGGACGATCTACAGTTCCTTCTTTTGCCGGAGTCACAAAAACTCGATCTTTCATAACTCAGGAAAGAAAACTCCACACCAATGCAATACTTACTGGACTTAAATCTGAGAGCAAAATAAAATGGTTCCCTGATGAATAATGCATGCATAAGTGTTTTTTTTTTTTTTCTCATTATACTCTCTGCATGAATGGTTGCAAAGGCCTTCTTGGTTAATTAACACCTTCTCATCACCAGAAAAACACACAATAACAATGTCATCATTACGTTTGATGTTCGGAAAGGTAAAAGTGGTGGGTTATACGGTACATAGACTAGGTTACAATCTGAACTGTAGACTTTTCTGAACCCTTCCCCCATTGATCTTTACCATACCTTCCATTCCCACCTCTATTCGGTGAAATATATTGCTCTTAGCACTTGAATATGTAGCCTCTCTGACTCTGTTGGGTGAAAAATGGCTTTCATCTAGGATTTGAGCTAAAGCAAATTACCCCTCTGGTGGTATAGATCACTTTTAAGGAGGTAGGGGTAGACGTGGAAAGTGTGAGAGGCGAAGAGAGAAACTGCAGGGAAAAGCCGGGAAAAATACTGTATGTTGATAGAAGTCAAAGAGAATAAGAGTGAGCTTTAATGACGAGGACGACGGATCACCTTCACGTCTGGAGCGTCACTCGCTTTAAACAATATCACTGAGGCGTGTTCTAAGAACTGTATGTCTGGTAATTAGCCTCTTACTGTGGAGGAAACAAAGGAGGTTTTATCGATTAAATTAGGACTAAATTCTGAATGTAGTAATCCAGCACCCTCTGTGGGCCCTGCTGTGTACCTCACTGTTATTACGGATAATTACAACTAGGGATGTCCGATAATATCAGCCCACCGATATTATCGGCCCGATATTGCCATAAAAATGTAATATCGGTGAATATCGTTATTGTTTTTTCTTGCCTATCATTAAAACCAATGAAATAATGCCTTGATTTTGCAGGCATTCACCGACGCGTAAATGTAGCATATTTTGTAGCTGAAAGAAATGTGCAGTTTTCAAAATTGTACAGTAGAGTTGCCACACTGTAATAGACTCATGGAGGGAGGGAGAGAAAATAAATAAATATGGCATTTTTTTTCCACAATTTAAGTTGAAGTATGTATTCTTTGCACAGACAGTGTTTACATTTTGAAAGCCTTGTTGCATTTGAGAATGCATCCAATGGGGCATCACAATAAAATTAGGCATGACGTGTTAATTCCATGACAGGAGATATGTGATGTTACCTAAAATTAGTTTAATATCCCACATATATCGGCAGCGGTATCGGTAGATATTGGAATCGGAAATTAAGCATTGGACATATCGGTTTTTGGCAAAAAAGCCAATATCGGACATCCCTAATTACAACATATGTTTGCTATTATAATAGGTTATACACTTTATTTTCTATTATATTTTTTTCTTTATAGCACTTATTCTTAATCTATTTTTACCTGTCGTCGTCTGTTGTCGTCGTCTGTTGTCGTCGTCTGTCGTCCGTTACAAAAATTTCTATCATCTTCTTCTCCGAAACTTCAATTCCGATTGACTTCAAACTTGGTATACAGCTTCTTTATGATGATGTCAACAAAAGTTAGAGAAATCATTTGGATCCGGATCTGATTCTGGATTTGGTGCCACTTTGAAAAATGTCCCCATTATAAGAGATAGGAAGTGGATCGATGCAATAACTCAGTAAATATAAATGATATCCAGTGTAAATTTCTACAGTCCAGCCCTGATGGGGAGATGACCAAAACATAATGGCCACATGCTGATCAGGATCTTCTTCTGGATCCGGGAACTTACGGAAAATTTAACATGGGCTCTTATGGGGAAAAAATTTCAATCGTCTTCTTCTCCGAAACTCCAGTTCTGATTGACTTCAAACTTGGTATACAGCTTCTGTATGATGATGTCAACACAAGGTATTGAAATTATTTTGATCCGGATCTGATTCTGGATTTGGTGCGACTTTGAAAAATTTTCCCATTATAAGAGATAGGAAGTGGATTGATCCAATAAATCAGTATCAATGATATCAAGTTGGAATTTGAATTTTTTACAGATCTGATTGGAATATGACCAAAACATGGGCTATTTCTGTAATAGAATAAATACACAGAACTGGGTGACAATAAATGGCATCTGGATACATTTCCCAAAGCTTTTAATTTGGCCGGTAAGCTACAGGGCCACTGGTCCTATTTTTTTTAAAAATTGCATCTGCGCATGTAATGAAATGACAATTTAAAAAAAAAAATCTTTGAATCTACTTTTTTAAGAACAAAAAAGTCAAGATTCTCTGATTCCAGACCTTAACAGATGCCAGTGAACAAAAATATTTGCTGATCTAAAATGTTTAACTCCTTCTAAAGCATTAATCCTGTCGATACTTATAGATAATTCAGGTCAAATGCAGTTTGTCGTCTTTTCATGGTCATCAGATATGACCCATTTAGACGTTCAGAGGCTCCGTAGTAAATGTATAAACACTAGTCGCTTTTCCATTGACCCTAAAATTGCGCAAATATAACTTGAGCATTAAAAATTTACATAATGGAAAAACGACAATTTCGCCAAAACTCGTTTTTTGATTAAAAGTTTTTGCACTGGCAGGTGGTTTTTCAGGCCTAGCGGAATTGATATAGCATGCAAAATTGCAATGGACAGACCTTTTTCCGCAACAAGAGTCACATAAATAAAAAAACGGATGTTGACGGACATTACAACAAGTGAAGAAGAAGAGTTTTAAAAGAAATATGGCGCAGTTATGTGTGGATACACCAGGAAACCAAATCATTTTTTAATTTAGTACGGGATAGAGGGGTAATATATAATAATAGTGAATATATCTGTACATCAACACCATATTTACGTTCGTTGCCATGTTTATGGAATGACTTCTCTTGTTATCTCACAATAATAAATAAACAAATCATCACATTTGTGATTTTTTGTGGAAAAACCGACATTACATACCTCTGTTTTTTCAACATTTAATAAAGATCAAAAAAAAAAATGTTGTTTTGGGTAGAATAGGGTTAATTTCAGGTTTTGCAGATTTTTGCAGGCCACAGCTTAATCCTATAACGCTGAACGTATCATATTTGATACATGAGTTTTGAAGCCCTCTACATGATGAGTGTGATATTGATTGTCTTGAAAAACCTGATGTATACAATTAGATAGATGCAATACATGGATACTCCACCAGGGGGGAGGAATTCGTTCAGCAGAGGCCTTTCCAGTGACACTACAAGATTGTCATTAATGAGGAAGGAGGCAGAACTTTGACAATTTTGAAAAGGAATTACCAGTTTGTTAAACATGTTTGTGCTATATTATGTTTTTTTTTTGTTGTTGTTGTTGTTCAAAAATAATAATATTTAGGCATTGAGACCCAATGTATCAAATATGATACAAAATTGAAACGCATACATGGAAATTGATATTTGCCCTATCATAAAGGATTACTGGAGAGAGACACACTGTGCCCTACAAGATATTTTTAAATGCAAAATACCCTTTGAGAGTAAGACTATGTTCTTCACATACCTTCACATACCTCAGGAATGGCCAAAAATAGATAAACATTTAAGAAATATTTTGCTGGTGGCCTGCAAAAAGACTATTACCAGGAAATGGCTGTCGCAGGAAAGTTCAACTTTAATCAGATGGATGGAAATCATAATGGACATTAATAAAATGGAAAAGATAACAGCATTTGTTTATCACAAATTGGAGAAATTTGCTTCATACTGAAAAACTGGGTCAACTATGTCACACCCTATTGGCCTGATGTTGTTTTCACAAATTAGTGATTGTGCTGAATGGAAAAGATCACTCCCTACTTGTTCATAGTCTCTCTCTCTCTCTCTCTTTTTTTTTTTTTTTCTTTTATTTGGTTATTTGACATAAAACAAAAATATTATTCTGGCATTTAGAGCAGACAACAAATGTGTGCAAAATGTACATGTGATGTACTGAATGTGAATGTTTGATACTGAATGTCAATAAAAAAATAAATTATATATATATATAAAAAAAGGAAACTGATATTTGAAAAAACATACTTTTGGGTGTTCAGACCAATAAAGGCTCCAGTTTCAAATAACTGGAATTTTCTGTCAGTGATTTAATGGTTCAAGCTTTACAGGGTTAAAGGCCAGTGTGATTAACTCTGACAATATCCTCGTCATCCTTATGACAGGTTTTGCCAATTAAAGTGTCCTACATCAGCTACGTGATTATGACAGCATCACTGCACTTAATCCAACTCATTTTGCATCAGCATCATTAACAAGACAACGTGATGAACATAATAATATTATATTGTTCTGTTATATTGTTATTAAGAGGCTAATGGAGCCACGAGTACCTGACGAGCCGTGTGTCATTTGCTGCTAAAGAAAATCACATTTTAGTCGAAGCGGAGGAGAGATGCATTCAGTGCACGCTACCTCTGTTTACTCAAAAGTAAACGTGTTTTTTTGGGGGTGATAATAGATATGGTGATTAGTGTTGTCTCAATGAAAGCTCAAAACTGCACTAACAATACAACATGTTGGACTTGACATGAGATGGTGAACTGAAAATGAAGGCGTGGCTGCTGCTAAAAATCATAGTGAAGCCTGTCAACTTCAGCCTTTTAGATCCAGACCTATCTCTAAAACTCCTGCATTATTTTTTTATTGATTTATGTTTTTTGGTGGGTGTCAAATTAGGTTAGAGGGACTTCTGTTAGAGGGGCTTCTGTTTCAAACCAATGTTTTTACACCAGCACAACAAGACTGTTCTGACATTTTAGAACCAAACAATTAATGATCAACTGATTAATTGACAATTACAACTGATTATAACTGAACATTTCATCAAAATCCATCCATAACTTTTTTTCTTCTTCTTCTTCTTTCTTTTTCTTCATCCATAACTTTTTGAGTTATCTTGCTAACAGATAAAAAATCTATTTCAGTATAAGAATTTGAGAGCTACATTCACAATACAGTGCTGAGAAAGTCCTGGGTAGCTTTGCATGTTCTCCCCATGTCTGCGTGGGTTTTCTCTAGGTACTCGGACTGCCTCCCACCATCAAAAGACGTGCATCCACTGGTCAATCTAAATCTCTTGTAGGAGTGAATGGTTGTTTATCAGCCCTGAGATGAACTGGTGATGCGTTCAGGGTCTACTCTGCCTTCACCCCTGTTCAGAAAATGAGCCAGTGAATGAATACTTTGAAGAAGCCCAGGGGGTACTTTGGAAAATTACATTGAATGAGTCATCATGTTCTGAATACCAAATAAAAAATGAAAATTAATGCTGGAATATAAATCACAATAAGTACATTCATGTAATAAAATTAACACCCCTGACCTTATTTCCTTTCAAGGTTTTTAAAAACTCGGAGGCCCCCCTAAGCTTTGGTAACATTTTAAGAACATGATTTTATTTGAGTAATTCAGTAATTATTTTTTTGTTGATGAAAGGTTCATTTATTCATTAATGACCGATTAATTTATTTTTCTTATCGATGAAAGATGGCACTTTTCAGTTTATATTTTGCACATAGAATTTGCTTATAAAGATATGTTATTTTTAATTAAATATATGTTGTTTGTTTACAAAACTGTAGAAAATAAAAACAGACACCTTTGGTACAGGAGCACATTTTTTTCTCATTTTTTTCAATCAAAAGTGCTGAATTGAGAGTTGAGAGTATAAATAAATAAATAAATAAATAAATAAATAAATAAATTTCAGGGGGTACTCCACTGTAAAATGTTTGCAAATCACTGAACTAACCTCACAGACACTTCTTAACAAACTTCCTCTGGGTTAGGGAATTTTATAGGAAACTAATTCAACAAGGATGTTCTGAAGTGACAACCAAATGACCCAATTTTTTTCCCCCTAATATTTGTTTTTGTCATTTTCTCAGCCTCGAGGGAGGAAGATTTAAAAAAGCTTCTGTCAGACAAAAGTTTAATCGCAGATCAGAGCAGCTTGTGCACAGAATTTCATCACAGAATACTTCAATATTCATTTTTAATTGAATTTCCCAACTATGACAGAGACGAGGAAGAGTAAAGAGGTTGGATACAGGACAGGAAAGGACAAGGAAGGGACAAGGAAAGGAAAGGAAAGGAAAGGAAAGGACAAGGACAAGGACAAAGGAAAGACAAGGAAAGGACAAGGAAATTACATGGAAAGAAAAGGACAGGAAATTTTAAAGAAAAGGAAAAGACAAGGAAAGGGCAAGGAAAGGAAATAGAAAGAAAAGGAAAGGAAATTACATGGAAAGAAAAGGACAAGGACTGGAAATTTTAAAGAAAAGGGAATGACAAGGAAAGGAAATGAAAGGACAAGGAAAGAACAAAGGAAAAGAAATGGAAAGAAAAGGACAAGGACAGGAAATTTTAAAGAAATGGGAATGACAAGGAAAGGAAAAGACAAGGATAGGAAGTGGAAAGAAAAGGAAAGGAAAGAACTAAGGAAAAAATGGAAAGAAAAGGACAAGGACAGGAAATTTTAAAGAAAAGGGAATGACAAGGAAAGGAAAAGATAATGAAAGGAAAGGAAAGGAATTAAAAAAAAAACAAAACAAAGGGAGCAACAAGGAAAGGAAAGGAAATAAAAAAAAAAAGGGAGCAACAAGGAAAGGAAAGGAAAGGACAGGAAAGGACAGGACAGGAAAGGAAAGGAAAGGAAAGGAAATTTAAAAAAAAAAAAAAGGGAGTAGAAAGGAAAGGAAAGGAAATTTTAAAAAAAAGGGAGTAACAAGGAAAGGAAAGGAAATTAAAAAAAGGGAGTAACAAGGAAAGGAAAGGAAAGGAAATTTTAAAAAGGGAGTAACAAGGAAAGGAAAGGAAAGGAAAGGAAAGGAAAGGAAAGGAAAGGAAAGGAAAGGAAAGGAAAGGAAAGGAAAGGAAAGGAAAGGATGTGATAGTCCACATGATGGATAAGCTGAATGCGCTCACAGAATCAGGGGATGATCGCTAACACAGCCTTGGAACGTGTCTGGTGTGTTGTGTTGTACCAACAACATCCACACAATTATCTAATGACAGAAGCTGCTGGGAGCCTTCTGTCCGTAGTCTCACCCTGCATATCACCCAGGCACTGGGGTGTTGACTCAGTGTTGACACATACACACACCGAGTCCATCTATCAGGCATTAGTGATGACAATGAGTGAGGTGGCTGCGGGCGAGATGGGCGATAGGTACGTTTGACAGATGGTTCAGTCAACGCGGGCGTCAGAACGACATCGAACTTCCTCTTTATCATCCCCGCTGACCTCTCTTATCCTCTTTATCATTCTCTACTTTCTTTCTTACTCGTCCACACACTCTGTAAAAGAATGACACAGATGGAGGCAGCTCCACTTTTAGCTTATCAGCGACGCCGTTCTGAATTTTCTGCACTGAAATTGGTCAAAGAGACAGAAATGACACGAAAAGGAATGAAATAGTAAGGTCTGATATGGAACTGGTTTGAAAAGGTATGTTAGATTAATACAAAAAGAGTCAAATGAAGTAAATTAGACAAAGTAAAGAAATGAAATAAAATACAAGACATGGTGGAAAAAGATTTGGGATGGAAAAGACAGGAAAACAAATTGTATAAACAAGAGAAGTGAGAGGAGAAATGAAATGAGATTAGAGGCAGAAGCAGTGCCATTAGAGAAGAAAGAGACAAATGAGATTAAAGAAAAGTGAGATAAATGGGATCAAAATAAATAAGGGAAATGAGTAATAAAAAAAATACATATGTAAAATGAGATGAAAAGGATAAGAGCAATGAAGCAAGAGAGGTAATAAGATAATAATACGACAAGTCCGACTGAAACTGTGATTAAAAAAAAAAAAAGCAAGGTTTCACTTTTTTTAATCAGCAGGTTTTTATTTGTCCCTTTCTCTGTATTATATTGTACGATTCAACTCCACATGTTGTTCAGCTCATTGTATTTGTAATTTTTCCGTCCTTCGTTGTACAGTGTGGCTAGAAATATAACAGCATCACCATTGTTGTTGTGACACACATTATGCACAATGTGTTGACGCTTGTATACATGTTGAGGGAGTGTAATAAAAAAATACCTGAGTGTAGTAGCCGATGGAAATGAGCTAATGTTAGCCTCACATCTAAGAACAATGTGTATTTTACAGTAAGTTTCAGTAAAAACATGTGTCTCCATCCACTGTCATTGATCCAATTCCACGGGTTTCACGCGTGAATCAACGTTGTAGAAGATGATGGTGTTTCAATGGTAACTATGGAGCCTCTCAATGTCCAACTGGCTCAAATCTGATTTTTCACTCATTTTCTTTATTTTTATTCATTTTACTCACTTTATTTGTTTTTGATCGTTTTATTACTTATTTTGTTTATTTTACTGTTTTGTTGACACTTCTATTAATTTTCACCAATTTTGTTCAGTTTGTAGCTTAATTTGTTCCTGTTACTTATTTTATTTGATTTTTTTCCCCCATTTTATCCACTGTTATTGATCCAGTTCCATGGGTTTCACGCGTGAATCAACGTTGTAGAAGATGATGGTGTTTCAATGGTAACTATGGAGCCTCTCAATGTCCAACTGGCTCAAATCTGATTTTTCACTCATTTTCTTTATTTTTATTCATTTTACTCACTTTATTTGTTTTTGATCATTTTATTACTTATTTTGTTTATTTTACTGTTTTGTTGACACTTCTATTAATTTTCACCAATTTTGTTCAGTTTGTAGCTTAATTTGTTCCTGTTACTTATTTTATTTGATTTTTTTCCCCCATTTTATCCACTGTTATTGATCCAATTCCATGGGTTTCACGCGTGAATCAATGTTGTAGAAGATGATGGTGTTTCCATGGTAACTATGGAGCCTCTCAATGTCCAACTGACTAAAATCTGATTTTTCACTCATTTTCTTTATTTTTATTCATTTTGCCCACTTTATTTGTTTTTGTTCATTTTATTACTTATTCTGTTTATTTTACTGTTTTGACACTTCTATTAATTTTCATCAATTTTGTTCAGTTTGTAGCTTAATTTGTTCCTGTTACTTATTTTATTTCATTTTTTTCCCCCCATTTTATCCACTGTCATTGATCCAACTCCATGGATTTCACGCGTGAATCAATGTTGTAGAAGATGACGGTGTTTCCACATTAACTACGGAGCCTCTGAATGTTCTAATGACTCATATCTGATGCCCACGAAAAGATGACAAACTCTTATTTACACCAATTGGTAGGATTACTGGATCAACAGGAATTAAACTTTTTATATCAGTTTTACTGGTGAATCAATGTTGTAGAAGATGACGGTGTTTCCATGGTAACTACGGAGCCTCTGAATGTCCAAATGGGTCATATCTGATGACCATGAAAAGATGATAAACTGCATTTGATCTGAATTACTAACATGTATTGATATGAATATGGATCCAGAAGTGATTTAACATTTTAAATCACTAGATGATTTTGGCAATCAGCAGCTGTTTAGGTGTGGAGCGCCACATTATGTAATACTAGTGCAATATGTTACAAGAAAAGCACTGGGAGAGCGCAGACCTCCACCAAGACAGATCTGCGCCCCACCCCTCATCCCCCGATCACCACCAAAATTTAATTATTTCTTCCTTGTGCCAGTATCAACATTTCCTGAAAATTTCGTGAAAATCCGTCCATAACTTTTTTAGTTATCTTGCTAACAAACAAACAAACACGCAAACAAACAAACACACAAAGCAAAGTGATCACAATACCTCTCGGTGGGGGTAATAATGTAATAATTATTCATCGCATTTTGTAATAAAGTTCTGCAACGCATTTGGGTGCTTCTATGAAACTGGTCCCTAAAAACAGGAGAGAGGGCCTAAAATTTCAGACCAGATGTAGACTAATGTTAAGAAGCAAGTTTGGAAGGACTTTGAGTCTATTTTATAAATAAATGCTTACTGAGATAAAAGAGAAACTTTTTCAGATAAAACGCATTTTTATGTAATTTTGCATTATATTTAATACAAAAATCTATATGTAACATGGCCAAAAGGACACAAAAATTATTATTTTTTAAATATCTTTTTATTCTCTCACAGGTACATTTTGGGAATTAACCTGTTTAATCCTGACCATATTTTCAGGGGAAAAACACCTAAAAAGACATACCCAAAGTAAATGAAGAATTACTCCACAATAATAAGGTTCATATGGATGTTCTTGGTGTCTATGGACATTTACAGACCTCACAGAATCTATTTCCATTGTCTAAAATATTGTATCTATTACTATGCCTGAGTAAACTGTAACAAACTAAAAGAGAAATTAGAATTTTTTATCCTCGCCTGTTTTTTTTGGCTGGATTGACGATGATATGCATAAATTAATTGTTCGTGTCGGAGATTTTTAACAGCGTATATTTCACCCCACAAAGATTAAAAATCATGTTTGAACATTAAAGTTTGCACTAGAATACACTTTTGATGTACTTTTATTAACGTTAGGGTCTAAACTTTGAGCAAAAGTTGAAAAAAACATCCATTGTCCTAATTTATTATATTTTTATAGTAGATGAATATTAATAGAATTTTTCGGCCCACGGGTGGGCTGATAGGGCTAAAGGGGTTTTGAAAGTAATTATGCAAGGCAGAGTGTTTCACAAAAATGACCGCAGTTGAAAAATTTTTGTATTAAAACCAAAAAAAGAGGGGGGGGGGGGGGGGGGGGGGGGGGGGCAAAAATTGAGAGGGACCACTACACCACTGTTGAAGACTATGATAAACTGGTCACAGTTTGACAACCCAGGATCTAAAGCAGGAGTCTGCAACCTTTATTATCAGAGGAGCCATTTTGCCCCCTCTTCTGCCAAAAAAAAAAATAGTCTGGAGCCGTAAAAAATAGCAGAGCTTATAAACTTTTAAAAGTTTTAATCTTTTTTACATTTTATCTGTTACAACCACTGAATACAACAAACGGAAGTGCAATGTGGAATGGATTCTGGAGTATGATTACTCTAAAAGTACACAGTAAAAGTATTTCATAGTATTTGTGCTAATAGTATATGAAGTACTAATACCAAAAATACTAAATTCACGAGGTACTCATTGGAAAAAAAAATTTATTCATCATTGAATTTAGTCTTAAAGCCTATTTCAGATGATAAAACAAACATTTTTGGAGCTTGGAAGGGATTTTTGAGTGTGATTACTTCAAAAGTACACAGTAAAAGTAGTTCATAGTGTTTTTGATAATAGTATTTGAAGTACTAATACCAATTGTAAAAAATTCATGAGGTACTTATTGGAAATCATAATTTTATTCATCATTGAATTTAGTCTTAAAGCCTATTTCAGACGAAAACAAACACTTTTGTAGCTTGGAATGGAATCTGCTGTAGGATTACCCCAAAAGTACACAGTACTCATACTCATTCAGTTTCTCTATGAAAAGTATCGCTATTTATGAAAATTATTCTCCTCAAAACTCGGCCTCCGCAGTTCCCAGTTGTACCGCTCCATATTCTCCCGGAAAATGGACAGAATTATGTGAGTAATAAACAAAGGACAGATAGAACCCTCCGTCCGTATCCGTCTGCGTCTTTAACGTAGAGCATAAATGAGTACAACAAAATACTTCTGTTGTCTGGAAGGCACATTCGCTCCATGCAGCTCATCTACCATAATTGTCAAATAAGTAGAGCACAAGAAAAACGCTAGTGGCTGGCTTGACCATACAGAGGAGAATCACGGCTAGTTTGACCGCAGTAAAGGGAGCCACTACAAGGAGGCTGAAGAGCTGCATGCGGCTCCAGAGCCACAGGTTGCCGACCCCTGATCTAAAGGAACAAAATATTCAACCGTGCCCTGTTCGTATTAAAACATGCCTGTTGTCTCTACTGTATGGAAACAAGTTGTTAAAACCAACAGAAACACAAAGTTCTTTGCACAGACCTACTTAGTAATGGATGGAAGCTTGGGTTTGATAAAAGGAATTTTTGATGGGCTTGCTGTGAGCGAGATGAGAGAGATCAATGCTCAGCCAAACAAAATGACACGGCAGTATTTCAGTGGGAGCTCCAGTATGTGACAGACAGAGCTCTCACGCAGCAGACTTCAGGACGACTGCTAAGATACTCTGAGCAGCTTGATAAGATGTGACACATGAGCCCCCACATGTCCGACGCATAGAAAATCCCGCGGTGCATTTTTGCTTCGCCGATGACTCCATCCAGCACCGGGAGGGGAGGGGGGAGGGACCCTCCAGGTATCATCACCTCCCCATACTTCACACAGAGGTGGACTGACTGACGTGATTTCTTGTTTTAAACCACACTCGCCGCTCTGTATCTCTGACTAAAACTCCCGTCTCCCATGTTCACTCTGCCCAAGGACATCTGTCACGGATGCAAAGAACATGTAAATGGGGGAATTTTAAAGAGAGAGGCTAAATCTCATCGCATAAGCAGAAAAATATTTAGAGGGAAAGAGATTAGAGACCTGAGGCTGCTCGTCACATCAAAGACATCACTCTCCCATCTCACATCTCTCCCTATCCTCTTTCTGTTTCTCTTTTTCGTTCGCTCTTGTTCCGCCTGTCTCTGCTTCCTTTCCCTTCTCTCCATGAATGCGTGGGTGCAGCTGGTTCCTATGGCAATGCCAGCCTTTCTAAGCTCGACCTATGTCCCCCTTTTTTCAGACTAACGCTACTTCATTAATTATGAACACATATGGACACAGACTGGCAGAATTTCCCTGACGTTTATCAGATCTGCAGATTTAGTGATTTTGCATTTATTAGGTCATCATGCAATATGTAACAAGATCCTAATAAAGATTAACGTTTCAGGTCGAAGCACGGACACAGCTCTTTTTAAATTCGACTTCCTAATTTTCATGCACTTTTAACACCTCGGTGCCGCGATAAGGTTGATAAGAAAAAGACTCTTCAATGATAATTAAATCCGGTGTTCATCATGAGCACATCAGGGCCACCGCGGATAATTACGAATAATGTGATACTCTGTTTATCCCTCTAAGGAGTTCCTCTTTTTGGTTCCCCTCCAGCTACAGAACAATGGCCTCAATTAGATGTGGTGTAGCACCGTAGCATCTTGCTCAGGGACACTTCGGAAAACTGGGTACTCATGGTCAAGACGTGTAGTTTTCCTTGCAACCAGGCAACACAGACATCATCACAATTATCTGTAACCAACGAGCCAGAAATGACCCCATGTGACCTGCTCATGCGATTTTTGCTTTGGACAAGTAGCTGCAGCGGGCGACTGAGTCATGTGACCGACTGACCTTTTCAAAGTAATGCACATACAAGCTAGAGTAGAGCAAATGACACATTTAGTGATTTGTTTCAGTACACTTTCCCTAAATCTTGTTATATAATTGTAATACTAGGGTTTATTGGTCTGCTCTAGTACTACAATAAAACTGGGTCGTATGTAGAACGGCACAGGGGTAGTGGAATACATTTACTCTCATATCACCCACTTTTTTTTAACCCATAAAGACCCAAACACCAACTGGTGACTAAAATAATTTACTGATATAAAAAGTTTAATTCCTGTTGAGCCAATAACCCTACCAATTGGTGTAAATTAGAGTTTGTCATCTTTTCATGGGCATCAGATATGAACCATTAGGATGTTCATAGGCTCCATAGTTACCATGGAAACACCATCATCTTCTACAACATTGATTCACGCATGAAACCCATGGAGTTGGATCAATGACAGTGGATAAAATGGGGAAAAAAATTAAATAAAATAAGTAACAGGAACAAATTAAGCTACAAACTGAACAAAATTGGTGAAACTTAATAGAAGTGTCAACAAAACAGTAAAATAAACAAAATAAGTAATAAAATGAATAAAATAAAGAAAATTAATGACAAATCAGGTTTGAGCCAGTAGGACGTTGAGAGGCTCTATAGTTACCATGGAAACACCATCATCTTCTACAACATTGATTCATGCGTGAAACCCATGGAGTTGGATCAATGACAGTGGATAAAATGGGGAAAAAAATTAATTAATAAAATAAGTAACATGAACAAATTAAGCGACAAACTGAACAAAATTGGTGAAAATTAATAGAAGTGTCAACAAAACAGTAAAATAAACCAAATAAGTAATAAAATGAACAAAAACAAACAAAGTGAGTAACATGAATAAAAATAAAGAAAATTAATGAAAAATCAGATTTGAGCCAGTAGGACGTTGAGAGGCTCCATAGTTACCATGGAAACACCATCATCTTCTACAACATTGACTCACGCGTGAAACCCGTGGAGTTGGATCAATGACAGTGGATAAAATGGGGGAAAAAAATTAATTAATAAAATAAATAACATGAACAAATTAAGCTACAAACTGAACAAAATTGGTGAAAATTAATAGAAGTGTCAACAAAACAGTAAAATAAACAAAATAAGTAATAAAATGAATAAAAATAAAGAAAATGAATGAAAAATCAGATTTGAGCCAGTAGGACATTGAGAGGCTCCATAGTTACCATGGAAACACCATCATCTTCTACAACATTGATTCACGCGTGAAACCCGTGGAGTTGGATCAATGACAGTGGATAAAATGGGGAAAAAAATGAATTAATAAAATAAGTAACAGGAACAAATTAAGCTACAAACTGAACAAAATTGGTGAAAATTAATAGAAGTGTCAACAAAACAGTAAAATAAACCAAATAAATAATAAAATGAATAAAAATAAAGAAAATTAATGACAAATCAGGTTTGAGCCAATAGGACATTGAGAGGCTCTGTAGTTACCATGGAAACACCATCATCTTCTACAACATTGATTCATGTGTGAAACCCATGGAGTGGCCCACTGATCTGCCTTGGCGGAGGTCTGCACTCTCCAATTGCATTTCTTGTTACTACTATTTTTTGTCATTTTTGTCAATTTGACACATTTTCATATTTTTATGTTTTATTTTTCTGTTTGTTACATATTGTCTTGTGCTGCTGTATTTCAATTTCCCCCTTGAGGAATCAGTAAAGTATATCTTATCTTATCTTATCTTATCAGGATATTTTATTTGACTAAATTTGTCTTTTAACTTTAGATTTTTCCACTTTAAGTTTGTACAGCAGGGTCCAAATACGGTAAATAAATTTACTTTCTTTCTTATGATTGCTAATGAATTTCTCCCTATGCTCTATGTTTCATTGACTTGTGTATTAAACATAATATCAAGTGTTTCTGGACAGACCTCCAATTTGTCAATGATGTCACATTCCCACATTAACACAAATCTCTGAGAAAGTTGTCTTCTTTGTATTAATAAATACACGGGTGTGTAACTCTACAACAACCTAAAAATGCCAAATATATTCATGGGTCAGTTTTTTTGCGGCTCCTTGAAGAACATCTGATGGCTCATTGGAGCATGTTATCGTCATTATTCACCAGACTGCCTCAGGTTGAACGATACACTCTGAATTGCATGTTTCCAAGTTTTGGGAGAATGAACTCTGAGCCAAATAGAAAACATATCCAAACAAATACAAACCACTGCTGCGATGTTTCAAGGTGGCATGAGAAAATGTGTTGTTGTATTGCTGGTGAACACAGTGGATGTGGGCTTTAGAGATATGTATTGTAAGAAAACAAAAGAAAAAACCTGAACAAGAGCAACTGTCTGGCAGTGAAAATAAGGTATTTTTGCCTCATTCAGACCAATTAAACAAGAACACAAGCATAAACGTACACAGTGTAATCTCATTTCTCCTTGACGTCTTTTGGAATATAATCAACTAGTTTGAGTAGGTTTTTGCTTATTTGTTTTTTACAGTTATTTGAGACAATAGATCCTCATTCAAATAGTTGGGTGTACTGTCTGTAATAGGGCTACAACAAACGAGGATTTTAGTAATTAATCTATAGATTATCTCAATAACTAATCAATTCATTGGATAAAGACAAAGGACTCAGTTCTCAAAGATCAGTATTTAACCCAAAGCAATATAGGCTGCAGACAGGTCACTAATGATTACATCCCTGCAGTGGCTTCAGGTATAGTTAGCGAGCACTAGTCCGCAACCTAGACTTGTTATGACTAGAGACTAGCAAGTGATAGTCCTCAACCAGCTCCGGTTATAAGCTATCATAATAGCGTTGTATGTATTAGTTCCGGTCAACAATAGGTAGTGTTAGTCTGGTGGTCTGATAAACAGAGATGGATGAAAATGTAATAATTACACCGAAAATGTCTAACTAGCTAGCGGGCTAAAGTAATCATGACACGCAGGCTATCTTAAGATAATGTTTACATTACATTTTGCGGTGGCCACGGCAGCCGGTTTGCCCGAAACATAGTATGCTGTGGGATTTTGGCCATTTTTACCTCCACCAAGGAGGTTATGTTTTTGCCGGCGTTGGTTTGTCTGTCTGTCTGTCCGTGTGCAAGACAACTCAAAAAGTTATGGATGGATTTGGATGAAAATATCAGGAAATGTTGATACTGGCACAAGAAACAAATGATTACATTTTGGTGGTGATGGGGGGGGGGCACTGATCTGCCTTGGCGGAGGTCTGCCCTCTCCGAGTGCTTTTCTAGTTGTAGGTTATGTTTTCAACAGGGTTTGTCTGTTTGTTTGTCTGTTACCAAGATAACTCCAAAAGTTATGGACAGATTTTGATGAAATTTTCAGGAAATGTTGATACTGGGACAAGGAACAAATGATTAAATTTTGGTGGTGATCGGGGGGGGGGCGATGACCTGATCTGCCTTGGCAGAGGTCTGCGCTCTCCAAGTGCTTTTCTAGTTTCTCCATATTCAAGTTGTGTTACATAAATGATACACTATGTTTCAGGCAAACGGGACTGCTGTGGCCACTGGGAACATAACGTAAACCTTGCTTAAAAATCTGGCCGGGCATCCACTGTGTGTGGTCATGCTTCAATACTAACATGATCAAGACCCAATGAATCGACTGCTGAATTTGTTGCCAACTCTTTTAAGAATTGATTTGGATCGATTTAATCAATTTGTTGTTGCAGTACTAGTATGTAACATATACTACAGGGTGTCCCATAAGTCTCCATACATAGGAAAAATAAACGTTTCTTGACATAAACCATTTTTATTTATATAATATGCTCTATATGACTGCCATTTTGTCGGGAACACATTTCAATGCATGTCCTCCACTGCTGAAGAACTATAAAGAAGAAATATAAAGAAATACATGTTAGAACCATATGTATTATGTCTCCTATGTATGGAGACTTATGGGACACCCTGTATATATACATACTGCATTGTGATTTAGTAAAACATATGACAGAAAAGTGCAATTTTTTCCCCAAGGCCATGACTTTAAGTACTTTTATACTTGCATGCCTAATTTTTTTTACTTGTTGTGTGTAGTGGAAAAGTTCATTTTAATAAATGTATGAATGAATTAATGCATAATTTGCAGTAAGTTGCGTTTTACTGACAGAAATATTTTCAAAATATATGAAAATCAAATAGGGCATGGATATCATACAAAGAAGTTTCACTGGAATCATTCCAGTACCAACCAGTTAGCAAAATCCTATCCAGGTTTTTATATGCTTTACAAGTGTTATAAGTTATACTTCCTCCCACTCCTTTTCAAATATGCAAATGAAGTCATATTTTGTTTTCATGTATATATAGATATACAAATATGTAAGTTTTTCGTGTTTTCTTGCAATTTGTTTTATTTCTAAGGACTTAAAGCAGGATTACTTTGTTTTGTTGCATATTTGAAATAATCTGAAACTAGCTAATATGCTTTCCTCATGTATTTGTAGTTATCTTACAAAACTATGCGTCTTGCAGCATACTCTAAAATTCAAGCATGAGAGGATTTTTTTCCCATACTTTTTAAGACTTTCAAGACCTGCACAAGCACCCTGATATAAGGTCTTTGTATACCAGCTGGAACCACCCACGAAAAGTGGTTCCAATGCAGCATCGGCACTTTCATCAGTTAGAACCAAGAACTGTTCACATCAGTAGCTGTAGGAGGGAACCATCAAGCTGAACAAAACCTTCTTAAAAAAGACCGAAGCAAAGTCTAGTCTGCCTAATCCTCAACTGAAGAAACACCAGAGCTTCAGAATGGGTGTGATGAGCTGTCCTCTTACACAATGAGATAATGCAACAAAAACATAGATCTAAAAGGACTTGCCAAGAAAAGGCTTTTCTCTGTGTGATACCATGCACAGTGACAGTCCATCAGCAGTCAGTGTGCTGTCATTTTGCATTTTCCATACTGGGTGTCCTCCTAGCTGCTAATGCAAACATATACAGTAGAAGGACCACACATCTCCTACAAAACACCAGCAGATTTTGAAGTAGGCACCAACATGATAAACCAAGCACAGATTTGTAGCTTAAACAACTATAAAAAATGTGAAAACAACAGCAGTATTTTGGAAATTATAATCTTCACTGGGCTCGCAATACTTTATTTAACCAGTTCAATCCTTTATTTGTCCCATTGATTCCCAATACTCTTCTTTCAAGGAGTCCTGGTCAAAATGGCTACAACGGTTTAACCAGGGCTTAATTTGTAAAGAGGGGAGTGCCGGAATGTAGAGGGGGGATGGTGGATCTGGCCACTCAAAACAGGGGTGGAGGTAACGGGGACAGTCTAAAAAGCTTAATGTAGCTTAATGTCCAAAAACTGCGATCAATCATTAGCAAATTTATTTTAAAAAATTGTCACCCCCCCCCCCATACAAATTGTCAAGATGAAGTTGGGGTTGGGAAGTTGGGGTTTTTGTTTTTATTTTTGCAGAGGTGAAAGTGGGCATGATTACACTGGGTTACAAAAAAATGTTTTTTGCAAGTTGTCTAGGTTTTTTCAACTGAATTAGGACCATTTTGCACCGCTAAATCCAAAAATGACATCTGTTTTTCTCAATCAGGTCAGGGTTTTTTGCTAATTTGATTTTGAAAAATTTGATCTTCTCACAAAATTGATTACATTTTTGTGACTTTATCAGTTGATTTTTTATGTAGTTCTCACCCAAAATAGGTTTTAAGAGAAAAAAAATCATTTTCTAACAGGATTCCTGTTAGGTACAATGGTGTATTCACCGCAGATGTACCAGAATACGTCAGGCTAATTTTTGCAAGATCTTCTAGTCGAAGTCATTTAATTCACCTGTAGTATTAAAAAAACATTAATCATAAATTGGCAAAAGTCAAATCTTCAGAACTCGTTTATTGCAAGAAAAATGAAAGAATTTTGTATCATATGATGTGAAAATGCCCATAAATGTAAGCAAAAATGTTAAAAAGCCAATATGTAGCATAGTTCAGAAAGTTGACCTGATTGAGTAAAATTAATGTGATTTTTGGATTCAGCACACCAAAATTATCCTAAATCAGCTCAAAAAACTTAAACAATAAATTTGTTGTTGACCAGTGCTAGAGATGTCCACACAAAATATGGTGATAGTTGATTGTAGTTTTCAGACAATAACCTATGTTAAGCTTTTTTTGTATAATGTGCACCTATGGAGAGGACAATTTTTAATGCATATGCACGAAATTTCATAATAATTGATTAGACATTAAGCTACGTTAAGCTTTTTTAGGTGTTTTAGACTGTCCCTGTTATGTCCGTGTTTCCCTTAAAATTTACCTTAAAATGCATCTAATAACAAGATTTTTGTGTAACTTTGATGGGGAATAAAGATTAACAAGACAGATAACAATACACAATTTGTTTTGGTTTTTTTTTCATTTAATCTATTTATTTTTTCATAGAGGTGCCAGATCCAATGAAATAGGTTGGAGGTGTTGGATCCTGATCTGGCTCAAATTAAGTCCTGGGTTTAACATTGAAAACAGTTCCACCTATTGTGCACACTAGGAACATAAAAGCAACATAAGAAAAGATAGTAAAAGAAAGGTAAAGATGAGAGAAGCAAACTGATCATACTAGTGTTATCCATAACTCGCATCGTCTACAAAGATTAAAACAAACAGCAGCAAGTTCCTTTCATAATAGTTCGCAAAAGAAAGTTAATGAAGGTGGTGTTTTGCATTTCATTGCAGTTGCACTGGCTCATGTACTACTGTACTCATACATGGCTCATGCTGGGGTAAAATGGGTGTAAGTGTACCCTTCAAATCAATTTAATTCAGTTTCATTTGCAGAGCCCGATATCACAAGGTTGCCTCACAGGGATTTAAAGAATTAGATGGATATGAAAACAAACAACAGTCAAATAAATAGCAGATGAAGGAAATGGATTAATGTTTCAGGCATTACCCATCCATAGACCCTCCTCCTCGGCAAGGAAAAACTCAAAAACCCAGTGGGAGAGCAGTGAAGGACAAGATCCACTCCCATGGACAGACAGGCTATAGATGCACCAGGACTGATGGACGTATATTCGCGGATCAGTGGCGGCTGCTCGTCTTTCAGACAGGGGAAGCTCATTGTCGGCTTATATAAAAAAAATTGTCAAGTTATTTAAACATAAATTCGGCCCTCCGTGCCTGTTTAAGAAAATGGTCAGTGACCTTATCGTACCAAGTAGGCATCTTTTCCAGGGACTGGACCAGTGTCCTCTCAATGGCCTTCAGCCTTTTAAACAAGAGATGCTCCTTTCACTCCGACCTAGCCGACAGTTCGATTGATTTAACTATCTACAAAACGATATTAAACTCGAACAAGAAATGATTAAATTATGTAACTGAAACAAGAAAACGCTGAAATTATGTTAAATTGAAACAAGAAAGTCCAATGAGTGTGTTTTATTTACAGTGCAAGAAATGAACGAGTAATTTCGTAGTGGTTTCTCTAATTTCACATCAGAATGCGCAACGGTATTAAACTGAACTGTGTCAGTGAAGGAGTAGATCTGAAAATAGCTGTCAATCAAACGGGATTCAGCCTTTCGACTGATCCGCCAATCAGCACGTGGGATTCTGGCGTCCAGCCCGGCCAAGCTCCGCCCACAGCTCCATTCACCCCCAGAGATGCCCGGTGTCCGGGGGCAGGACAACATCGCGGCATTTATCCAATTACCGTCCAGTTTTGAGGCAATGAAAAAAACTGTTCCACTCAGTCCCATTGAAGCCCAGAGACGCCCGGCGTCTACAGACAAATGCACTGAGCAGAGATCGAATGAGAAAACAGCGCAACGCGAATGGAGGAGAAGTGAACAACATCGAGTCTGTTGATTTGTGATAAAGCTGATTCTGAGCGAACTCATCTGTGAGATGAACGTGTTCTAACACATTTGTGGTCAATGAAATGTCAACACAAGCGTACATATTTAACCATTTAATTTTCGTAATTTTAGGGGAAGCTGAGCTTCCCTTGCAGTCTATGAGAAATCGCCACTGTTGCGGATGTAGTTCCAGTCTTGTAATGATGCATATAAGTGGTATCTGCATAGTCTTAAGGCTCGAGGGCGGTGAGAATCCAACCCTGACAGGTATACATCCAAAATATATCTACTGGTTAGTCAATTCTCATAGACGTTTCTGGCCTTGAACCTCATGTACCACCTTGGTTTTATTGCAACACCTCTGTGATCTACTTACTACATGTTTTGTGCATGTGATGTGCACTGAAAAGGCCTATGCTTTATGTAGAAAACAGACATGATGGACAGATGAGAACAACCTCCCTGAAGAATTTCGGAATCCACAAAGGGCCATGCTTTTTGGATCTGCTTTTATCATCGTCTGAACACAAAATGATTATATCACTCAAATCAAAGAGTCCAGTGTTGTGCAGAAAACAGTATCAGGCCAAAGTATAAGAAGTCCTGGTTGGTTTCTGATTGGCTCGTGGCCCACTGATACACAGCTGCTGCTGCACACATCAAAGAGCTCTGAGGCTGAAGAAGACGATGAGCCAAATATTCCGACAGTCACTCATTTCTAATTGTAGAAAACGTGGACGGGCGGACAGTGGTCGACTGTTTAGCAATGATAGAGAGCTTCATTCACACACATACGCAAAAGACACATGAGAATACGCAAACGGCTACACATACACATAGTTAATCGCAATCATATGCATGCAAACACGTCTACACGCGCACACATCCCAAAGGAGCTCATTACTGTGATTGGCTTCAGGACCTTTTGCTGATCAGGACACTCTTATGTTACATTTGCATCTTAAGTATGTAAAATTGCTTAAATGCATGCATGTACAGTGCAGGCACATGTGTTCGTGAGCGGTTTGGTTAAAGTTATAAAGACGCAGAAGGCAAGAGAAAGAACAGAGGAGGACAGAAGGGAAGAAAGGAGGGGTGAGGCCATGCATGGTCAGAGAGGGCAGACGTGAGCTAAATAGCTGAGTTGGCAACTGTAGACCGGAGAGGGAAGAGAAGGGTGGGTGAGTCACACTGCTGTGTGATGAGGTACAGTGTAAGGACAGTGGACTTTTTCTGTTTCCTCCTGTGGGGATATGTTCTCTGTGGCTGTGAGCAGCGAGCTGTATGTTTGCATACACTGTTTTGCCTTTGCTGAATTTCCTGCTGACATTTTTATTATGTGACAACTGCAATGCTATTTTAGCCAGGGTGTTGTTTAAGAACCCCAATCCAATCCCCAACATAAAATGAAATTAGAATTACAAGCTCTAGTAGTGTACAGTATATTACAAACCATGTTCAAAGCAAATAGAGATTCCCTACCAGTAAACATTCAGTACAAATTTGAAAAAAGGAAAAGTCACTACAATTTAACCCATAAAGACCCAAACATCCACCATCGAACATAAGCACCTACTGATCTAAAATGTTTCATATCTGTTGATCCACTAATCCTATCAATACATGTAAATAATTGGTGTAAAATACAGTTTGTCATCTTTTCATGGTCATCAGATATGACCCATTTGGACATTCAGAGGCTCTGTTGTTACCGTGGAAACACTGTCATCTTCTGCATCATTTATTCACCAGTAAAACCTATGGAGTTGGATCAATGACAGTGGATGGACACACTCATTTTTATGTTCAGTTATTGATATCTTTGCTGAAAAAAGTCACTTTTACCTAAGTTTTCTCTATTTCTGATATAATAAGCCTCAACTTTAATCTGAGCTTTTATGAACATCTACATGATTGGTAAATTAAATAAAAGCAAAATATAGAGGAAAATATTACAAAAAAATAGTGATAAATCCCTTAACAAAGGTTAAATAGAGAAAGAAATGCATTTAGGAACTGCCTTAAAAGTAGCACTGGGTCTTTATGGGTTAAAAGGGAGAGACGTCTTTAATAAACCAAGATTCAGGACGAAGGTGATGGAGGTGAAAGAAATCAACTGATGGAACAATCAATGATGAATTAAAGGCAATCACATCAAATAACACATTTAATAGGACAATCAAAACCAAAATGTTCAGAAAATATGACAAAAGTATTAGTTAAAATGTATTATAGTATGATCAGTTTGATGTATAATACTGTCATTAAATGGACAGTTTAGTTTTGATATGTAACAATGTTATGAAATGGACAGAGTTTATTCTTGATATGTATTAGATTTTGTGTTTTCTGCAGGTTTAGTTGGAATTTATTTTGATATGTATAAGATTTGTTAAGCTTATTTATATGGATTTTTCTTGTTGTATCGGGTTTTAAATGTTGGTATTCAAGATCACAGGTGTCAAACATGCGGCCTGGGGGCCAAAACTGGCCCGCCAAAGGTTCCAATCCGGCCTGTGGGATGAATTTGCAAAGTGCAAGTTAGGGCATCAAACTCAAAAATAATATCATAATAATATATAAATAATGACAACACCATTTTTTTCTTTTTGATTTAGTGCAAAAAACATTAAATTATAAAAATGTTTACTTTAACAAACTATCCTTTAACAATAAAATGTGAATAACCTAAAATGTCTGAGTAAATTAAGTGCAATTTTAACAATATTTTACCTGTTACTAATGTTTTGTGCCTTTGTAGATCTGATCTGAAATGCATATGTCACAATGATAAGTCGAGGCAGAATATTGCTAAAATTTTACTTATATTTCTTAACAAATTTCATTTTTTACAGGTTATTCACATCCTTTTTGTTTGGATAGTTTGTAAATGTAAATATTGACATAATTGACTGTTATTTTTTGCACTAAAACCATTTGGAGTTGTCATTATTTATTGGCTATCATGCTATTATTTTACAAGTCCGGCCCACTTCAGATTAAATTGGGCTGAATGTGGCCCCCGGAAGAAAATGAGTTTGACACCCCTGTTCAAGATAAAAAATCAATCAATCATAACTCAACAGGGAGAAATATTGCAAACATTTTAGAATCTGGCCGTAGGAATTTGTTGTTTCTGAGCCACAGGAGCATTAGTGGAGCTGGGTAGTAAAGCCTGGCACACTTCCCCGAAACTGTTACTACGCAGATTTTCTAAAATATTATCAATTGCTGGATCATTGCAACATCCAACATAGCCAATAGTACTGGTGAGAATATTCCTCATTGCTCAGATCGGCTTCTAAATGAGGACTCTCCTTGATTTATCCTGCTTATGACAACAAGTGTGTTTCACAGGTCTGACAGCAGCAGCAGCGAGAACAGCAGCTGGCTCTTCACTTGAACAGCCCTCTCATGTTATCTCAAAGACACTGGGTACTTTTATGACTGGAAATTATTTATTCTGATCAAAGAGCAGAATGAGAATTTGAGATGCATGCAGAAAATGTGGAAATTTCACCCTTGAGCGGTGAGTACATAGACTGTATAAAAGAAGTTGACTTTGCCCCTCTGATGACACTCACTGGTCTCTGAAGCTTTGCCAGGGAGTCTGGTGTTGCCATCTTGATTTCTTGGAGCTCCGAGTGATCATGTTTGGATACGAAAGTGGAGGTTGGGTATTAGCGAGGGGGTGGAACTCAGTAGTTGACCCGTTGTATTTAAATTTGTGGGCTTACTTGCACACACTTGGGGCCTGATTTAGTAAAGGTTTGCATGTGTGAAAACATGCGCAAACTTGACTGCGCACGTAAAAACAGGTTTATCTTCGCTTATCTCAGTGGTTCCCAACCATTTTTGGCCCTTGACCCCATTTAGGCATCACACATTTCTGGCAACCTCAGACATATGAGACTTTTTTTTTGTTGCTAAAATTAGTTTTTGATCATGTAATAGTTTGCTATACTATGTTGCAAAAAAGGTTAATTTTAGACAACATTTAGTCTATATAATGTATATTATTATGGACGGAGGCAGAAAAGCCAGGTGTAGATTACTGCACAAAGTGAGAATTTTTATTTTCCTAGGTCAGGATATGTACAGGGTGGGGAAGCAAAATTTACAATATTTTGAGGCAGGGATTGAAAGACAGTGTATGACCAGTTAGTTTATTGAAAGTCATGAGAATTTATTTGCCACAAGAAAATTGACATACTAGAAAATGTTTTTATTCTATGTGTCCTCCTTCTTTCTCAATAACTGCCTTCACACGCTTCCTGAAACTTGCGCAAGTGTTCGGGTGAGCTTCTCCCATTCTTCTTTAATAGTATCTTCCAGACTTTCTTGTAATAGTTTTGCTCATAGTCATTCTCTTCTTTCCATTATAAACAGTCTTTATGGACACTCCAACTATTTTTGAAATCTCCTTTGGTGTGACGAGTGCATTCAGCAAATCACACACTTTTTGACGTTTGCTTTCCTGATTACTCATATGGGCAAAAGTTTCTGAAAAGGTATGGATAATAGTGTTAGGTATGATTATGACATCAGTATATGTTTGGTTTCAAAACAATTGACGTAGTGCCTGCTGAGAAAAAACAACTAAATGTTCATTGTAAATTTAGCTTCCCCACCCTGTACAGTCAGTCCAGCTTGGATTTACAAGGCTGACAATTAATACTGAACAAACAATAACTCAAACTATGAATTATGAAAGAGCTGCAGCATCTGAAACCGAACACAATGAACATTTGAAAGATAAACAGTACCACAGTGCTTCAGTTTCAGCTTCAGAGTTTTTCATGTCTTTCATGTATTGGGATTGTCTGTTAACTTACCATATATTTATTTATTTATTAGTAAGTTTTTTGGTTTTTTATCAATTACTAGAAATTTCAGGTGACCCCATTTGAATTCCAGGTGACCCCACGTCAGGTCCCGACTCCAAGGTTGAAAAACACTGGCTTATCTACTCACAGGATGCTCTGAGGGTTGCGTGTTTCAAATGGGCAAAATAATTCGCGCAACCCATTTAGCATGTTTGACTTGATGAATATGCAATATGGTCATTTTTGCCAGAACGTGCAAAATTATTGGGAGGAGTAGATGCAAATATTTATTTAGCGCAATGTGATTTTTACCAAACCTGAAACTGATTGCGGTGGCTGATTTGGTGTCTATATTAAGCACATCTTAAAGGCAGGTTTTTATTGGCACAGCTTCACGTAAAACTGGCTGCAGATGTTGTTGCGAGGAGGTGGCATCGGCCCAACCAAAGGCAACACAGGCAACCAATCTGTTCTGATCATGTCAACATTTTTGGAATGATGAGGGAAAAAAAATTGAGACGTATGGCCTATCCAGCAATGCCATTTTAGAACTTCTAGATGAACTAGGGGATGATTTAGGTCCAGTCAAAAGGAGAAGTCATGCAATACCTTCAATGACAAAACTCCTCGCAACGTTACATTTCCTTGCTTCTGGATCATTGCATTAGTGCTGGCGTATCCCAGAGCAGTTTTTCCAGTGTACTGTCTCCATGACGACAACCAGTACCACACGCAAAATCCTCATTTAAATTGGATGGTTTCCAAGACTTTGCACCTGTTGCCATTCGCACACATAATTAGTTGATCACCCGTGACATGCAAATCAAAAGCATGTGCATCTGAAATGTATAAGCAACATATGGATAAATGCAATTTCTTTATATTACCTCTGCCAAGGAACGGTGGAGATTTAACCAAATAAACGACGGTGATAAAAATAACGCTGACTGCAAGTAACGTTAAAGACATAGACAGATACGGACGCAGCATTCTGTCCGTCCTCTGCGTAGATTCTATCTGTTTTCCAGGTGCTCGTGGATGCGTACACAGAATGAGAATACCAGCAGATGTACGGAGTGGTGTGGACCGCCGCCAGCAGAAGTGAAAACAAAATTTATGACTCATTTGTCTTTTCTCTACCTGCTGAAGTTAAGCTGTTAAACCTTACCAGTGAAAACGCTGCAATATTAGTATCACATTAGTGTTACCTCTGTCATCTCCGTGTTTGTTATTACTGACTTTCTTCTTCTTCTTCTCAAAAAACTTTACTCTTCTTTGTGGTATTTGTCCAGTATGGTTAATTAAGAGCGGCGCCCCCTGGTGGATTAATTGAGAAACGTTCATTCCAACACATTAAATGTCAATAGCAGCACTTTGTTCCAGTCAAACTAATGACGACAATAAAGCACATTTACAAAAGGAACTAAGAACTGGAATGGGGTTATTAAGTACTCGTATCGGTGCTCGGTATCGGCAAATACTCAAATGTAAGTACTCGTACTCGGTCTGGGAAAAAGTGGTATCAGTGCGTCCCTAAATGAAGAGAAAAAGTCACAAGAATATTAGGAGGAAAAAGTAGCCTATTAGGAGAAAAAGATGGAGCATTATGGGAAAAAAGTCGAGATTCCCAGTTAAGTGGAACACAGTTTCATATAAATTTAATATAATTCTATAATTCTCATAATATTATTTTTTTTCTTAAAAATGTCATAACGTTTCTCTCGGAATATCAGATTTTTTCTCCCTCGATGTGGCCCTAACCAGTAGGTAAAGTAAAGGTTCACACAATAGTCCAGACAAGTCTTCACAATTTCACTTAATATTTGGCCTTTTTCTTTCTTTCATTTAGTTTTTCAATATCTATGTGTATTCTAGTTTTAACAAATCCAGCCCACATGCTTTTACCTTACTGGCAGATTTTTCTAAATACTCACAGTACTGAATACTTACAAAAAAAGGAGGAAAACAGAATACCATTTTGCCACCATGGTATTCACAATGCTGTGGATATGATTATTTCTAAATGCCCGCCAACACCTGACTTAAGAAAAGCAAAAAAAAAAACTTTAGAGTGCAGAAAAAATACTTTGGTTTTATTTCTACCAGGCACACACAAAGAGAGAGATGCAATTTGAGCCAAGCTGTGAGATAAAATCAGAGGAGCATATCATGGACAATGAACCACTCACATGCACTGCACACACACACACACATACACACAAATACACAACAGCATGATGATGTCAGGACCAAAGTCACATCATCTCAGAGAGAAAACAGGCCAGAATCTCATCACAGCATCCTGAAATGAGATTACCACCCCAGCCTTGCTTTTATATAGAAGTCAATATATCATTCATTCCTCTCTGGCTCCTTCCCCTACAAATTGTATTAAATCCCACATATGTCCCTTAGAATCAAGACCAGCTTGTTGGGTGGGGTGGAAGGATAAGAAACCAGAAACGACAAGAGGAGAGAGAAGCAGAGCTGTGAGTGGGGACTCACATAGGGAAGAGCTCTTTGTGCGTCACTCAGAGCAAGCTCAGTCAAGGACACATTGAGACGTGTAAACTTAAAATATCACACACGGGAGTATGTATCTGTTGTGCGTCTGTTGTCTGTATGCATGTCACACCAAGTGGATGCACCATTATGTCTCTGTGCTGCACACAAACACACATACACACAGGACCGATTGTCTTGACAAAACTGCAGCACTCAGATCTGTGCACTGGCTGACTGGCTGCCAGTGTCTTTTATGGACTGAATTCCCTGAATACTGCTCTCTAGGTAGCTTTAATGAAAATATCTACAGTTAATATAAAATGTAGGCTACATTTAGATGAATACCTGTAGGTATGTGAATGATCTGTATTCACTACTGAGGAATAATTATAGAATAAATACAGTCTTGCTCTGAGCTGCTCTAAAATGAAACTTGCATCCCAGTAAACTCATGGACGCTACTACTGGTAAGTTCAGGGTCGGAGAAGGGCTGGAGAAGTTGTTTTGGCTACAGAGGCTGGGAACTTGGACTCCAATAGAAGGAATGCACATCCGTCACTTCCCCCCTGGACCACGCCCCTCTAAGTCAGACTGAGTGGCAAAAACAAACCGGCTCAACATGGTGGAGTATAGCGGTAACTACAGCGAGACCGGGAAAAATGTGGAATATAACATGAAATTAAAGACAATTGGACTGGACACGGATCCATACAAGCTACCAAACAACAAGTGGTCTACGAACATTGATATGTGGCTGGAAATCACGTATCCTGACATTTATATGAACCTGATTTCAACGCTGGGAAGTT
This sequence comes from Sphaeramia orbicularis, assembly GCF_902148855.1. Lineage (NCBI taxonomy): Eukaryota > Metazoa > Chordata > Actinopteri > Kurtiformes > Apogonidae > Sphaeramia > Sphaeramia orbicularis. The sequence goes on along the minus strand of NC_043957.1, from coordinate 19,494,764 downwards.
ACCCAATGCAAAGGCTGAAAGCATACAAAAGCCAAAGAGTTGTTGATATTCTCATCATCGTTACTTAGAGGATTACAGCTGGTGAGTGCTTTCAATTCAACATACTATTGTTTTTGAGGTTTTCTGTCAGTGCAGACGTATTTTCTTGGCGGTGATTGCCAAGGTAAAGGCCCAGCAGTAGTGCTCACAGTTCACTACTGATTTACTGGAGTTGAACCCTTAGTATTGACCCAAGTGAGTGGATGATCTACTGGTACTGTGGAGATTTAAGGAGAGTTAACATCAAATACTTGATACAACACAGCTACAACAGCTTTGTGCTAGAGTACCCCCTTATTGGAAAACTAGGTTAGCCTCAGTTTAAGCTAGTTTACAAATTATGTAGAACACAAGGTTCAGAATCACACAACTGAAGACAAAAACGTTTCAGTTATCAAATATAGAACTAAATGACAGATGCTAACATTAAGAGCTTTACTAAGAAGTAACGTTAGCCAAAACAATATGTAATTTAAGGTAAGATTTTATGCAAGAATACAGCATAAATTAACGTTACCTGACACGAAATGGCAACCACAAATCCAGGTGTTGTTGCCTGGATTCCAGTTATTTCTACGAATTGCAGTAATCCATCTGCTTCTTCTGTCTTTGGCTTTAGGTAGCCGCTAAAACGATAGCTCCGAGTGCTTTTTAAACCTATTTGTGCAATCAATGGCACAACAGCTCTTCCCCATTTTTTAGATTGTTCTATAGTTTTCGTAGTATTCAAGCCAAAGCCGCTACTCATTTCCCTCTTTCTGCCACTCAGTGGACGTAACCGCGGTGACTTCCGCTAGCGGTGACATCATGCACATACCCTCTATAGATACATGTCTACGACAACAATCATAACACTTCGTGTAGCACATTCCAGTAGCAAGACGTGAGCTGACGGTTGGAAAGTCACGTTAATAGGTGAGATCCAATCAGAAGATGGAGTCAGATGACGTTGCAAAATCCAACCTATTGTTTGGGAATGAGACATCCAAGAAGATAATTGTCAACCGGACCCGGAATTCAAGGCTTTTTGCAACTTGAGTTCCTGCGGGAGTCTTTGTTCAGAAAGACCAGCGCTGGTGTTTATATTTCACATGTGATCAGAATAAATTTGCGTCCTGAACTTCTTCATCTTTGGAGCTTCCAGTCAATGAACATGAAAAATCCTTACACTACATTCAATCAAACTGTATTTATAAAGCACAGAATCATGACAAAAGTTTTCTCATGACACTTTACACATAGAGCTGGTCCAAACCAGACTCTCAAGGCAATTTACAGAAACCCAACAGAACCCTCCAGGAGCAAACACTTGGTGAGAGTGGTAAGGAAAAACTTCCCTTTAACAGGCAGAAATGTGGAGCAGACCCCAACTCCTGGAGGATGGTCGTCTGCCTACATTTACAGTACGTACATGTCCTTTCTTTCAAGTTATATAATTAACAAAGTCCGAGGGCAGCTAACTATGGAGGCCAGCACTACTGTCATTGTGCATTAAGATACTTTCTATTGGAGTTAAAAATATAATATGTGCTAACTTTTATCAAGCAAATCAATCAGTGGTTGGTTATCAGCCTAGTGGTGCTTAAAACTAAAACCATTTAAACACCCTGAAGCAGTTTAATCCAATCAATGACAAAAATCTGGAAGACATTCTACACCAACCGAGCTCTTCCTACTGCTGTCTGGATGTTTTACCCACAGATTTTTTCAAAAAAATTTCACACGTCATGGCATCTGATCTCTGACAGATTGTAAACGTGTCTCTAAGCTCAGGAGTCTTCCCACAGACCCTGTAAACAGCTTTTATTAAGCCGTTCCTAAAAAAGAACAATCTAGAAAAGACTTCAATGAACAACTACAGGCCGATATCAAATCTTCCTTTTTTAGGTAAAATCATTGAAAAGGCTGTGTTCCAACAGCTAAATGACTTCTTAACAGTCAACACCTGCTTTAACGTCTTTCAGTCAGGTTTTAGATCACATCACAGCACTGAAACACCTCTGGTCAAAGTATTTAATGACATTCACTTAAACACAGATCATGGCAGATCTTCAGTTTTAGTGTTATTGGACCTCAGTGCTGCATTCGACACAGTCAACCATGATATATTACTTGATCAACTGGAAAATTGGGTGGGACTATCTGGCACAGTTTTTAATTGGTTTGCATCCTACGTAAAGGGCAGGGATTATTTTGTGTCAATAGGTAACTTTAAATCTGTGCAGACCAATATTACATGTGGAGTCCCCCAAGGCTCCATCCTGGGGCCCCTTCTGTTCAACATCTACATGCTTCCACTTGCTCAGATCATAGAAAAAAAAACAAAATAGATTACCATAACTATGCAGATGACACACAGCTCTACATTTCAATGTCCCCAGGTGACCATAGCCCCATACAAGCACTGGGTAAATGCATGGAGCAAATATCTGAATGGATGGGCCATAATTTTCTTCAGTTAAACAGAGAAAAAACTGAGGTTGTCCTTTTTTGACCCAAAGAGGAGCGTGTTAAAATCAGCATGCAGCTCCAGTCACTTCAGTTAAAAACCTCAGACCAGGCCAGGAATCTGGGTGTTGTCATGGATTCAGACCTAAATTTTAAAAACCACATGCAAACGATTACAAAGTCAGCTTACTATCACCTCAAGAATACTTCTAGGATTAAGGGACTGATGTCGCAGCAGGACCTTGAAAAACTTGACCATGCATTTATCTTTAGTCGAGTTGACTACTGTAACAGTATCTTCTCTGGTCTGCCTAAAAAGTCTATTCGACGACTGCAACTGATCCAGAATGCTGCTGCTCGAGTCCTCACTAAGACCAAGAGAGTGGACCACATCAGTCCAGTTCTGAGGTCTCTACACTGGCTCCCTGTCTCTCAGAGAATAGACTTTAAAATTATCTTGCTAGCATATAAAGCACTGAATGGTTTAGGCCCAAAATACATCAAAGACCTTCTAGTCCAGTATGAACCATCCAGACCACTCAGGTCATCTGGTGCAGGTCTGCTCTGTGTTCCCAAAGTCAGAACTAAACATGGAGAATCAGCGTTCAGTTTCTATGCTCCGTATATCTGGAACAAACTACCAGAAAATATCAGGTCTGCTGAGAGTCTGAGTTCTTTTAAGTCCAGGTTAAAGACTCACCTGTTCACTGCTGCCTTTGACTAAAAGGCTTTTGACTTTTTAAATGTTATATTCTTTTTCAAAACTCTGCACTGCAACTCTTACTTTAATATGTGGTGTGTGTTTTCATATTTTTGGATTTTATGTGTTGTTTTCTTACTTGCTGTTTTTAATCACCTTTTACATGTTTCTTTTATAATGTTTTAAATGTGTTTCTTTTTCCCTGTTGCTGTATTTCAATGTCCTGTGTGAAGCACCTTGAATTGCCTTGCTGCTGAAATGTGCTATACAAATAAACTTGCCTTGCCTTGCCTAAAGAAGCTGAAATTTACAATTATCGAGTTATAATTTAACAGGTAAACACTTTCACCTTATAATACAAATTCTATTAGCCTGTCTATTCTAATTACAGATGAAAGCTTGTAGTTTCACAGTGTAAATGCATCTTGGCCTCAGGGTCTTCATAAGGAGACCAGAGGCTGCTCTGGTTCAATGGAGTCCTTGGGGACAAGTGGCTCAGTTCCCTGAATTAACTCCTATTTTGAGAAAAATCTAGTTTGTTCTGTAAGAATCAGACCTCCTCTGTGATCATCTTTAACATCTTATCCATAGAATAATAAATGATGACCCCGCCTTATAAGATCTAAATAAACAAAATGATTGTTTACTTCATACTTCATAATAATAATTTTCATGATGTATCTATTTATTCTAATTATCAAGTTCATCCATTAATGCATGACTTCACACACTCTACTGCACACTTTCCTTGTGTGTATTTTCTAAAATTTGATTTCCACTGTTAGGTGTTAGTAATTAAACACACAGGTCTCTCGATATGTTTATTTTCAGTGCACCTGTGTCTCAGTTACAGAACATTTCAGTGCTCTGGAATACTGGAGACAGTCCTGAGTGATTGACAAGGCTGCTTGTTGTCATTACCCAGGATTCTAAGGGTTGTCATGGTAAGCAACAACTGTGGCAGATGTGAGGGGGTTCAGAATAAGTATGAGATGACATCAGAGGTGACGGCTTTGAGACAACTAGGGGAGCTGAACTTCCCCTAACATTTTAGGGAATGAATGGACAGAATTGCACTGTTGAATTTACTTTTTTTTTTTTTCTTGAAAAACCTGATGCATACAATTAGATACATGCAATACATGGATAATCCACCAGGAGGGAGGAATTTGTTCACCAGAGGCCTTTCCAGTGACACTACAAGATTGTCATTAATGAGGAAAGAGGCAGAAATTTGCCAATTTTGAAAAGGAATTACCAATTTGTTAGACATGTTTGTGTTATATTATGTTTTCGTTTATTCAAAAATAATAATATTTGAGCATTGAGACCCAGTGTGTCAAATATGATACAGAATTGAAACTCATACATGAACACTGATATCTAAAAACTTTTCTTTTTTTTTGGTTGTTCAGAAGGAGAAATAAAGGCTCCAGTTTCAAAGACCTGGAATTTTCTGTCAATGATTTAATAGTTCAGGCTTTACAGGGTTAAATATTCCTTTTATTATCCCACCCCCTGAAGGGGAGGCAAGGGGTATAGTTTTAGGTTTCGGTTTGTTTTTTGTTTGTTAACACTCTAGCAGCAAAAGTATGGGTTGAATTCATACCAAATTGGGTTTATAGATTGCCACTGACCCATAATAGATGTCATTAGGTTTTGGAAGAAGTTTAAATTTTTAAACTTTTAAAGATTTAAAAATTTTTAAAGAAGTTTAAATTTTTTGTTTTTGGTTCAGATTTTTCATGAATTTTTTAAATCTTTCTTCTCTCATTTACTAATAATGAGCAAGTCTGTAAAAACATCAATTTTGTTTCAGTTTCCTTCAAACTTGGCACATATATGAAGACCATTGATATGCTGACATCAGCACACGCATAGACATGGTGACATCAGCTGGATCGATGCCAAAATAAGCTACAATACATGTGAGGGGTGGGGTTTGTTGGGCCTGGTACCACTTGATTTTAATTGCTTTGCTATAATATGACAAGTTTTATGATGGAGCCGTAAGATGAGCTTCACCTGTTTTTAAGACCAGCAGCCTCCACTGGAGTACATGTAACACAGAGCTTTAATAACATAGCACTGATACATTAAGAAAATCTGTGCTTTGCCTTGTTTACTGGTTTTGCTGGTTTCTTAAATGACTAACCCTCTCTGTGAACCAATTACACAAAGGCCTGAATCGACCGTCTGACTTGATCAAATTTCTAAATACATTTTGCACTGTGATGCTCTTGTGGTGCCTAATGCTAACCACAGGTGGCAGAGGTTACAATTACAGCACAGATGTTGAAGCTTACACAAGCCTCGAAATTGTTCGCACTTGTTACTAATGATGTGTGAAGTCGGTTCAGGGTGCACAGGTGGGATGTTTGGCAGCAGTCATGAGCCGGCTGAGCATTGTGTCTGTGTGAGTTTGGGATGTCACATTTTACAGGACCGGTTCACCTGGCCATGCTGGACATGCTGTGACCATGCTGAGCTGCCAAGCGATCGCCGCTCTAGTTTGAGTGTCACTACATGGATTCTTGCACAAATAACACCTCCCAAAGTGAGAAACTGAGGTATCTATGATGTAGAGAACAATTTTGCTTCACAATTACCTCCGCATTAGGGTTTGTCTGTTTGTTTGTCCGTTAGCAAGATAACTCAAAAAGTTATGGTCAGATTTGGATGAAAGTTTCAGAAATATTGATACTGGCACAAGGAACATATGATTAAATTTTGGTGGTGATTTCTACTTCAATATACTTTGGATACGTACAACCAAAGGATATGTATAATTGATGGATAGAGGAAATGTGTCGCCATCCATTGGTTTCTGAACTGCCATTTTGATGCCAGTTGCTTGCAATTTGTCCCTCGCCATGTTGGCTTTTTGGAACCAGAAGTGACCATATTTGGACTGAGGAGGTGGAGTTACAGGAGGTAAAAAGAATCTTGAGTGAAAATGTTACTTTTTATAAGTAATCCAAAATTCTGAAAGCGCAAATCATCAGACAAATGAACTGTCATGTAGACCTGTTAATCAAAACCTGATACAGCCCAAGATCTAATTAACAAAGGAAACATTGATGGATAGATCACCAGATCATTTTTTAGACAAGACTTGAGTGACTCCTGGAAAAAAAATACTTCTATTTCTAGTGACAAGTTCATTGACTATGGGAGCCAGAGCTTTAAGATACTTCCACATGTACTTCCTTTAGGAGCTGACGTCCTTGCCCCTTGTGCACAACAAAATCCAGTGAGCAGTACCAGACTAAATGTAAACATAAGGTGCAAGAAGTAATGATTTGGTGCTCACACCTACGTATGTCCATGTCCTGGTGATGGATTTCAGGCCTGATCTCTCTTCAGATTTTGTCCAATATTCCCTCCTGTGCCAACATTACAGCTGGAAATAGCAAAAACTGGGAAAAATAGTTTCAACAAAATGGAGGACTTCCTCTAGGGCTGGGGGTATGGGTCCAAGGGGTCCGGTCTTTTCATAAAGCTGGTCCTGATACATGCGTTTACTAACTTTAGAACATCTCGCTGACACCAAATTTTTAGAGTTTAACCGGAAATCGACACAATTTTCAACAAAGCAGCAACATTTGCCACAGCAGCACCATCAAATAAAAAGTTACCGTTATGATAACTTTGTATCTATGAGGCTTTTACATGGTATTTACTACATGTGAAGTCACACAATGGCTGGAAATGGCAAAAACTGTTGGGAAACCAAATTAGCGGCGTCTCTATTGGATTTAGTGTTGAGCATATCGACGTAATTCATGTGCCTTGTGGAGTTTATATATTGGGTGAAACCTCATGCAGCTGCTAAACACTGGAGCTTCTCTACTGGGATGCTATTAAGGCATTTTGTAACACTCCTGGTAAAGGGCCCTAATTTTATTTATTTATTTATTTTGTGACACATGCAAAGTTTTGCGATTTTTTTTTTTTTTAAGGACAGTTAGTGCTGCAAAAATGCTTTTCTGTTTGGGAGATGAAGAAGAACCTTTGAAGTTGCTCGCCGCCTCAGATCAGCCAACACCAACCTCCTCACTCCCACCACTAGGACGAAGCACCGGACCTTGGGGGACCGAGCCTTCGCTGCAGCCACCCCCACCCTATAGAACTCACGCCCACAAAACATCAGGAACTCAGACTCAATACAAAACTTCAAATCACAACTCAAAACTCACCTGTTCAAACTTGGATTTTCTTGAACCCCTTTGTTGTTTGGTTTTGTTTGTGAAGCATCTTTTTTTTTTTTTTTCAATCTTTTTTGAGCAATGTAGTAATGCATACAAAGGAACAGAACTACTGTACATTCATTATACATTGCCTTTTTAATAATTTTCCCCCCATGCCCAAACCAAACCAAACCCAAGGCCTTCTGGGAAGCGGCAACAGCAGGAATAAGAACATTATAACATAGTCTCTGAGCAGTAGAAAACCAAATAAGTACAAGCAGTAACAAATCTGTGATGTACAAGGATATTACCTGAGCTAACGGAAATAGAAGAAAAGAAAAATAAATACATAAATTCATTATTATTATTATTATTATTATTATTATTATTATTATTATTAATAATAATAATAATAATAATAATAATAATTAACCCTTTCATGCATGAATTATGAGAACCTTAATCAAGATTTTTTTTCTGAGTGTTTTTATTTCTCTTTAGGCATGAAAAAAACCCCAATGCGATTGAATTTTTTTAATGAACCTTACCCTTATGAACCTTAGTTACAAAACTGTCCACTCAGCTGGACACCATATGTTTAATTTTAGAGACAAATAAAACATTTATTTACTGATATACTGTGTGAAAACTATGAAATAAAAACATTTTTAATGCTGCTAATCTGATGTTTTCTCACATTTTAACATGCTGTAATACTAGGTATTACTCACTTCATGGAGATAGTATGCAAAAAAAGAGAAATTTTTGTTAAAAAAACAAAACAAAACTGTTAATTACAGTATATTTACAACTAGCAATTTTTTTGAACTCAAACATGTTACTGCAGATCAGGTCTACAACAGCAAAGTTACAGTAATGGTATGAATTGCATTGTATGGGATGATGTGTAAGTGTCCACTGTGTTGGTTGATATGCAACTAAAACAACAAAATCCTTGAATATACAAAAGAACACCTTTGAACAGCTGTCCACTGTAGTGACCACTGTGCATGAAAGGGTTAAAATTAAGAAAAAAAAAAAGTCATAGCTTGTAGATACCTGTACCTACTTTAAAATATTAGACATTACATAGATGTATCAAATGTGACAATAATTGGTAGACAGAATGAATTACGACAAAAAAACAACACCTAAACAATAACAAAATAGAGTAGGGCGGAGGTGTGAGAGATCAATCTGAAGGCAGTGT